>NC_045987.1:27478652-27693652 GCF_010909765.2 Amblyraja radiata
AAGAAATAAGAACTGCAGATGCATGGTTGTATTTGGAGAGTCCAGATACACCAAGAAACTATTGTTTTTTCTTGGGAGGAGGTTATGACATTTGATACAAAGACTGGCTGCACAGGCTGAGGGGGATAAGGTTAGAAGCTCTTGTTCATAGGTTCTGGGAGCAGAATTAGGCCGTTCGGCCCATCAAGTACACTCTGCCATTCAATCATGGCTGATTTATCTTTCCCTCTCAACCCCATTCTCTTGTCTTCTCCCCATAACCCCTGACACCCGTACTAATCAACAATCTATGTCTGTCTTAAAAAAATATGCATTGACTTGGCCTCCACAGCCATCTGTGGCAATTAATTCCATAGATCCACCACCCAGTACACATAAGACATTCTTCCTCCTTTCTAAAGGAACGTCCATTATCCATTTTGGTGGCCAAAACAGGAAAGCAGACTATTGAAAGTAGGCATGCAGGTGCAGCAGGCAGTGAAGAAAGCGAATGGTATGTTAGCTTTCATAGCAAAAGGATTTGAGTATAGGAGCAGGGAGGTTCTACTGCAGTTGTACAGGTTCTTGGTGAGACCACACCTGGAGTATTGCGTACAGTTTTGGTCTCCAAATCTGAGGAAGGACATTATTGCCATAGAGGGAGTGCAGAGAAGGTTCACCAGACTGATTCCTGGGATGTCAGGACTGTCTTATGACGAAAGACTGGATAGACTTGGTTTATACTCTCTAGAATTTAGGAGATTGAGAAGGGATCTTATAGAAACTTACAAAATTCTTAAGGGGTTGGACAGGCTAGATGCAGGAAGATTGCTCCCGATGTTGGGGAAGTCCAGGACAAGGGGTCACAGCTTAAGGATAAGGGGGAAATCCTTTAAAATCGAGATGAGAAGAACTTTTTTCACACAGAGAGTGGTGAATCTCTGGAACTCCCTGCCACAGAGGGTAGTCGAGGCCAGTTCATTGGCTATATTTAAGAGGGAGTTAGATGTGGCCCTTGTGGCTAAGGGGATCAGAGGGTATGGAGAGAAGGCAGGTACGGGATACTGAGTTGGATGATCAGCCATGATCATATTGAATGGCGGTGCAGGCTCGAAGGGCCGAATGGCCTACTCCTGCACCTAATTTCTATGTTTCTATGTCCTTTAATTCCGAGGCTATGACCTCTAGTCCAAGACTCTTCTTCAGACTGAAGAAGCTGCCTTCAGACAGGCAGCTTCTCTCCAGAGATGATGCTGCCTGTCCCGCGAAGCCACTCCAGCATTTTCTGTCTGCCTTTGATTTTAACCAGAATCTGCAGTTCTTTCCTACACAACCTACAAACCTGTATGTCTTTGGAATGTGGGAGGAAACCGGAGCACCCAGAGAAAACCCACACGGTCACGGGGAGAACGTGCAAACTCCGTACAGACAGCACCCGTAGTCCGGATCAAACCCGGGTCCCTGGCGCTGTAAGGCAGCACCTCTACCGCTGTAACACCGAGCTATGTACAGGTTTAATAATACAGTATAAATAACAAAGACAAACTGAGGGATTACTATCAACAGCTGCAGATGTAAACAATTAACTCTTTTGGGGCAGAGACAACGTTGTGAAAGAGCCATGATATCTGTGGCCGTCCAGTGGACTATCTGGCCATCACGGGAATTTGAAGTCCACTCCTGTAATTTTGTCCGGATTGAAGGAGGTGCCGTATCATCAGTAGTAGGGAAATCAGTGGTGGATCTGTCTAAGTCCAAGATTTTTTTCAGCTGCATTCACTACAATAAATATAGGAGCAAACAACTATTCCATTAAAGGTTCTTAGATGTTGAAACGTTAACGGTTTCTCCTTCCACGGGTGCTGCCTGACCCCTGATTGTTTCCAGCATTTTCTGTCTTCATTCGACCAAATAATTGTGTGTCAAGTTTTTCAGCCACTCTCTAAACATTAACAAACTCTAACTGGAACTGGACACAATCTATTCAGTGTTCTAAGTTCATAGGTTCATAAGTTCCAGGAGCAGAATGAGGCCATTTGGCCCATCATGTCTGCTCTGCCATTCATTCATGGCTGATCTATCTCTCCCTCTCAACCCCATTCCCCTGCCTTCCCCCCATAACTCCTAACACCCTTACTAATCAAGAATCTGTCAATCTCTGCCTTAAAAATATCCATTGACTTGGCCTCCACAGCCGTCTGTGGCAATGAATTCCACAGATTCACCACCCTCCGACTAAAGAAATTCCTTTAGATTTAGATAGAGCTCTAGGAGCTAGTGGAATCAAGGGATATGGGGAGAAGGCAGGCACGGGTTATTGATTGGGGACGATCAGCCATGATCACAATGAATGGCGGTGCTGGCTCGAAGGGCCAAATGGCCTCCTCCTGCACCTATTTTCTATGTTTCTCATCTCCTATCTAAAGATAGTTTTACAATGGGTTAATCAGTGCCTGCTGAAACAATTGGCAGGTGTATATTTGGATACATTATCAGTACACAGTAGGAAATGGCTATTCATGGGAAAACATATTCACATCCTGTCAACAGCCTCTGATTGTGTGGAAGCTTCAGCCTTGATTAATTCTGTCCTGCCTTAGAATCACGGGATCATAGTGAAACAGCAAGGATAAGCCTCTCGAAGATGCCGACCAAAATGCCCCAGCCATAGTTCAATTTACCAGCATTTGGCCCATGTCCCTCAAAACCTTTCCCTCCGTATACCTGTCCAAGAGTCTTGTAACTAGTGACTAGTGGGGTACCGCAAGTGACTAGTGGGGTACCGCAAGTGACTAGTGGGGTACAGCAAGGCTCAGTGCTGGGATCCCAGCTATTTATAATATATATTTATGATTTGGACGAGGGAGTTGAATGCAACATCTCCAAGTTTGCGGATGACACGAAGCTGGGGGGCAGTGTTAGCTGTGAGGAGGATGCTAGGAGGCTGCAAGGTGACTTGGATAGGCTGGGTGAGTGGGCAAATGCATGCCAGATCCAGTATAATGTGGATAAATGTGAGGTTATCCACTTTGGTGGCAAAAACAGGAAAGTAGACTTTTATCTGAATGGTGGCCGATCAGGAAAAGGGGAGATGCAACGAGACTTGGGTGTCATGGTACACCAGTCATTGAAAGTGGGCATGCAGGTGCAGCAGGCAGTGAAGAAAGCGAATGGTATGTTAGCATTCATAGCAAAAGGATTTGAGTATAGGAGCAGGGAGGTTCTACTGCAGTTGTACAGGGTCTTGGTGAGACCACACCTGGAGTATTGTGTACAGTTTTCGTCTCCTAATCTGAGGAAAGACATTCTTGCCATAGAGGGAGTACAGAGAAGGTTCACCAGACTGATTCATGGGATGGCAGGATTTTCATATGAAGAAAGAATGGATAGACTCGGTTTGTACTCGCTAGAATTTAGAAGATTGAGTGGGGATCTTATAGAAACTTACAACATTCTTAAGGGGTTGGACAGGCTAGATGCAGGAAGATTATTCCCGATGTTGGGGAAGTCCAGAACAAGGGGTCACAGTTTAAGGATAAGGGGGAAGTCTATTAGGACCGAGATGAGAAAAACATTTTTCACACAGAGAGTGGTGAATCTGTGGAATTCTCTGCCACAGAAGGTAGTTGAGGCCAGTTCATTGGCTATATTTAAGAGGGAGTTAGATGTGGCCCTTGTGGCTAAAGGGATGAGGGGGTATGGAGAGAAGGCAGGTACAGGATACTGAGTTGGATGATCAGCCATGATCATATTGAATGGCGGTGCAGGCTCGAAAGGCCGAATGGCCTACTCCTGCACCTATTTTCTATGTTTCTATGTTTCTAAATGATGTTCTAGTACCCGACTCACCTACGACCTCTGGTAGTGTTCCATTTATCCACCACATTCTGTGTGAAAGACAGTCATATTAATGATTTCCCTTCTCACCTTAAATCTATGTCCTCAGGTTCTTGAGTCGCCCACCTTGAGTAAAAGACTGTGTACATTCACCTATCTAATGCCCATGACTTTACATATCTTTCACCCCTCAGCCTCCTGCATCAGAAGGACCAGGTAAACTGATCATCTATATCTGTAGCTGCTCCTGAGGAACAACAGATGATAATAAATCAATGAGAATGATAATTATATATTCTCTGCAAACATGTACTGTCCCTGCCTGCTTCAAAGTCTCCACTATTGTCCCTGTACCCCAAAAGACAAGGATTACTTGTTTTACTGACTACAGGCCTGTTGCACTGAACCCTGTAGTCATACAAAAAAGTAACGAGAAGTTGGTGCGACTTGGGTGGGGGGAGGGATAGAGAGAGAGGGAATGCCGATGCTACCTGAAGTGAGTTAAATCAATATTCATACACCTGAAAGGACTGTGGGGGGTCCCTGGACAGAGTCGAGGGAGGAGGTATAGCGACAGGTATTGCATCTTCTGCAGTTGCAGGGAAAGGTACCTGGGATGGGTGCAGTTGGGAAGGGATGAGTGTTGCGGAGGGTATGGTCTCTGCGGAAGGTGAAAAAGGTGGAGGTGGGAAAATGTGGCTAGTGGCGGGAACCCGTTGGAGGTGAACCTTTTCTAAATTGTAACGATTAATTGTTGACAGCCATGAAAACAAATGATGGGCAAGACAACAGCACTGTGGCCTCAGGGTATGTTCACCCCAAGCCCACTCGCCTCCACTGCCACCACACCCAGACTCAGAAATATCCCCAATCTCTCGTGATTCTTTAGGGATATGCATACGTGTGAAACTCCAGAAGGATCTGTTAAAACAGACTGGAACAGCAACACGCTTGTTTCCTTAATACTTCTCACCGTGCAACAATGGCCACTCACTTGAATCAGAGCTCACTGTATTCACCAACATCGTCCAAAAGTGAGATGTGAACCTGAGCACATTTAACAATCAAACTAACAACTTGATTATAGACACAAAATGCTGGAGTAACTCAGCGGGTCAGACAGAATCTCTGGAGAAAAGGAATAGGTGATGTTTGGGGTCGAGACTCTTCTTCAGACCTGAAACGTCACCTATTCCTTCTCTCCAGAGATGCTGTCTGACCCACTGAAGCAGGGTCTCGACCCGAAATGTCGCCTTTTTCCTTCGCTCCATAGATGCTGCCTCACCCGCTGAGTTTCTCCAGCATTTTTGTCTACCACTGAATCACTCCAGCATTTTGTGTCTATCTTTAGTGTAAACCAGTATCTGCAGTTCCTTCCTACACATAAAAACTTGATTACCTTAAAAAATTCAATACTTGAATAAATACTATTAATTGTGTGGGAAGGAACTGCAGATGCTGGTTTAAACCAAAGATAGACACAAAAAGCTGGAGTAACTCAGTGGGACCAGGCAGCATCTTTGCAGAAAACTGTTCCCAATGTAGGTAAAATGCAGGAAAAATGTTCCCAATGTTGGGCGAGTCCAGAACCAGGGGCCACAGTCTTAGAATAAAGGGGAAGCCATTTAAGTGAGATGAGAAAAAACATTTTCACCCAGAGAGTTGTGAATTTGTGGAATTCCCTGCCACAGAGGGCAGTGGAGGCCAAATCACTGGATGGATTTAAGAGAGAGTTAGATAGAGCTCTAGGGGCTAGTGGAGTCAAGGGATATGGGGAGAAGGCAGGCACGGGTTATTGATAGTGGATGATCAGCCATGATCACAATGAATGGCGGTGCTGGCTCGAAGGGCCGAATGGCCTCCTCCTGCACCTGTTTTCTATGTTTCAATGTTTCTATAAAAGGAATAGGTGACGTTTCGGGTCAAGACCCTTCTTACTTTTAATTGTGGATAATCTGGACCACACTACCTCTGACATTTCTGCAGAAGTCTCTGAAACAATTGCAACTCGTTTTTTGTTTGGACATCAACATGGAATAATAGATCTGGTCTGAGCTATTTCAGACTGAATTTCTGTTAAATCCTAATGTCCGGATGTCATGGGAAAGCTTTTTCTACAGAAAATGAAAACAATTTTTGCAAACAGAAATTCTTCCAAAACAAATCCTCAAACTTGCTGTGTCGATACTAACAAATGATGTATTGCACAAACATGTGTTGTACCCATATGGAGAATTAATAAACTGTCTGGTCAAACTACTCTACTCTTACATTAGTGCAGGTGACTGTGATATCTACTGTAATCAGATGCTGCAGAAATGAATGCAACTATGTATAGTTTAGTTTAGAGATACAGACTGGCAGCAGGACCTTTGGTCCACCAAGTCCGCGCCGATCAATAATCACCAGTACACTAGTTATATCTGACATATTTGGGACAATTTACAGAAACAAATTAACCTACAAACCCGCAAGTCTTTGGGATGTGGGAGGAAACTGGAGAACCTGGAGAAAACCCACGCAGTTACAGGGAGAACGTGCAAACTCCACACAAACAGCACCCGTAGTCAGGATTGAACCTGACGCTGTGAGGCAACAACTCTATCGCTGCGCCACCGTGCCGCCCCGCCTCTGGTTGGGAATTCTCACTATATTTTAGTAAAATCACAAATTCCAATCTCAATTCCCACTCACCACAGCTTTCCAGCCCCAGGGAAGAAAGACAGATGGGTGATCCAAGGGGTGGAGAGAGATGGGAACTTCTTTCAACACACGGAGCGGCTTCAACAAGTACGAAATTAAAATCTTGAAACTGGACTCAGTTGCACTCAATTTTAATTTGTGCAAAGATTATCCAGAGGAAATACACAGAGAAGGCAGAGTTTACTGTTCATTCGGTGGGAAAAGAGTTTTGATGGCAATGTTTTAATAGCAATGATCTGGTTAAATTCCTCTCCTAACCACATAGACCAGTATAGACCAGAATAGACAAGTATAGCCCATTATAACCCAGTATAGCACAGTATAGCACAGTACATGGTAAATGGTAGCGAATTGAGGAATGCAGTTGAACAGAGGGATCTAGGTATAACTGTGCATAGTTCCCTGAAGGTGGAATCTCATGTAGATAGGGTGGTAAAGAAAGCTTTTGGTGTGCTGGCCTTTATAAATCAGAGCATTGAGTACAGAAGTTGGGATGTAATGTTAAAATTGTACAAGGCATTGGTGAGGCCAATTCTGTAGTATGATGTACAATTCTGGTCGCCTAATTATAGGAAAGATGTTAACAAAATAGAGAGAGTACAGAAGAGATTTACTAGAATGTTGCCTGGGTTTCAGCAACTAAGTTACAGAGACAGGTTGAACAAGATAGGTCTTTATTCTTTGGAGCGCAGAAGGTTAAGGGGGGACTTGATAGAGGTCTTTAAAATTATGAAAGGGATAGAGTTGACGTGGATAAGCTTTTTCTATTGAGAGTAGGGAAGATTCAAATAAGAGGACATGATTTGAGAATTAAGGGACAAAAGTTTAGGGGCAACATGAGGGGGAACTTCTTTACTCAGAGAGTGGTAGTGGCGTGGAATGAGCTTCCAGTGGAAGTGGTGAAAGCGGGTTAGTTTTTATCATTTATAAATTAAATTGGATAGGACGGGAAAGGAATGGAGGGTTATGGTCTGAGTACAGGTAGATGGGACTAGGTGAGAGTAAGTGTTCGGCATGGACTAGAAGGGCCGAGATGGCCTGTTTCCGTGCTGTAATTGTTATATGGTTATAGACTAGCATAGCACATGAATTCACCACCTGGCCCACAATGTCTGTGCCAAATAAAATGCCAAGACTTAAAAGTCTGAAACACCACTGTTGTGTCTGCCCACCTCCCTCCCCAGCAGTGTGTTCCAGGCACTCATATCCTCTGTGTAAAAACACTCTCCTGCACATCTCCTTTAAACTTTTCCTCACTCATCTTAAAGCGATGCCTTTAGTAGTTGATGTTTCCATGCTGGGAAAAAAGTTCTGATCGTCTCCCTATCTGTGCCTCTCATAATTGTAGACACTTCTATCAGGTCTCCCCTCAACCTCCAGCAATCCAGGTGATCTATACGCTGTACACTTTGACAGCCTTCCTCACAGTCCATGACTCCAGCAAACTTACCAACCAATCTATCCACATTTACATCCAAGTCATTTATGTACTGTATATCATAAACAACACAGCACTTGTGATTTGGGAGCATAGAGCAACTTTACACCCTGAAACATTGCAATATGCATTAGTAATAACTTTCTCTAGAATAGTTTCAAGATGACATTTTATTCCTACCGATCAGAGAGCATCACAGAGTGTTCATATTTGCATTCATATTCTGGAGCAGATCCCTGCCGACAAACTATTGCTTGTTATTCCTCACCAACAAACACACTATTCAGGATATGCAAAGAAGCATTACGCATTGAAAGTGGAAATGAAACAAATCAGCAAGCTGTTGAGTTGGCAACATATCGTTAAAAAATTCAAATGATTTTATTTCTTATAAAATTAACTCACCAGTTTTTCGAACTTTCTGTAGTTATATTCAGCCATTTTTCCTCAAAAGTTAATTTTATCTGTAAAAACGACTATGGTTGAATTGACAGACACTTTGCTCAAATGCTTTTAGTTGCAGCTCCTGGAATTCCCCCACATCACATGTCTCTGTTGCAGTGGCAAAGTGTCTATTGGTTAATGAAATACCAGCACACTGCCTATTTACCTGCCATCACCATGAGCAATGAACACAACAGCTCTGGGTAGGGTTGGAGCAGCTCGTTCCATATCACTCCAAAACTTGCAACAAAAGCTGCAACAATGCTCAGGCAACATCGAATCAAATGCTGAAAGTAAGGTAGGTCTGTCGCAACACATTAATAACACTATCTGTTTCTGATGCTGCTTCTTGTGAATTGGTTTGAACCAAGCAAGCGTGAGGTGTTGCATTTTGGGAGAGCATTTTATAAGTATACAGTTAATGGCCAGATCCTTAACAGCATTGTTGTACAGTCAGTGTCGGATTTAGATGAAGAGAGGCCCTAAGCTGTTCCACTTGTGAGGCCCCCAACGACCGGACAGCCATGGCGGCCAAATCTCCCACAATTCAAAGCGAGAGAGAAAGTGCCCAGCGCCGACCAGTTGCCGTTGCAGTGCGCATACGCAGGGCGGCCGATGATGTGCTGGCCGTGGTTGTGCGCATGTGCAAGGTGGCCTGCCGTGCCGGAGGATGAGGAGCGAGCGGAGCCCGGCGGCCCGGACACGGATAGCGGGGGGAGATGGAGAGAGAGAGAGATAGAGGGGGGGCTGCCCAGAGTTGAACGGTAGGTGTTCTGCCTTGGCCGGAGGCCCCCCTAGACCTCGAGGCCCATCAATTTTTTCGGGGGGCCCCCTAGAAAGTGGGGGCCCTAAGCTATAGCTTGTTTAGCTTATACGTAAATCTGGCACTGTGTACAGTGGCGTCTTGTACGTGGTCCACACAGTGACTCACCGTGACCACACGTGGGTTTTCCCCAGGTGCTCCGGTTTCCTCCTACACTTCAAAGACATACAGGTTTGCAGGTTAATTGGCTTCGGTAAAAATGGTAAATTGTCCCTAGCGTGTAGGATTGCGCTAGTGTATGGGGATCGCAGGTCTGCGCAGACTCGGTGGGCCAAAGGGCCTGTTTCCACGCTGAATTTCTATACTAAATTAAACTAGCTCCCTGAAAGTGGCAACACAAATAGATAGAGGAGTAAAGATGGTATCCTTGCCTTCATAGGTCGGGGCATTGAGTATAAGAGTTAGGAAGGACACAAAGTACTGGAGTAACTCAGCAGTCAGGCAGCACCTCTGGAGAACATGGATAGGTAATGTCTCAGGTAGAGACCCTTCTTCAGACACAGAGTGCCTTCTTCAGATTTAAGAATTAGGTCTGAAGAAGGATCTCAACCTGAAATGTCACCTATCCACATTCTCCAGAGATGCTGCCTGACCTGCAGGTACTCCAGCACTTTGTGTCCTTTTGTGTATTAACCAGCATCTGCAGTTCCTTGTTTCTACATAAGAGTTAGGAAGTCACGATGCGGATGGGTGATTCTTCAGTAAGTGTTGACTTTTAAGTTTCTGGAAACCCGATTATGAAATGTTTGCAACTTTGAATGTTGTTTCACATAGATGAACATCTCTACTGTGGGAAAATATGTTTGGTGCAATCTTTTAGAGAATTTAATTAATTTTTTTCTCTTCTTTTTCCAGGTTGCCCATTGCACTGTGATATGATTTTTTCAGTCTAACGCATTGATTTTTAACCTTCGTAACAGTTTACTGCCGAAAAAAGTGGTGATTTTCGTTTCAGAAAAAGTATTTTCATTTCAGATAGATCCCCCATTAAATAAATATGCCAACTTGATATTTCACTTGTTACTATCGAACATCGGGAAAAAACACTTTATTCATTTAGGGTTTAAACTTTATTTATGAGCATTATGTTTATTAACAATATAGAAAAAGAAGAAATGGGATAGAATTACAGATTTTCCTTACATACAGCATCAAAGTAGTGGGATGCCAAAGTAGACACTTAAGCCCCTGTCCCACTTAGGAAACCTGAACGGAAGCCTCTGGTGACCTTGCGCCCCACCCAAGGTTTCCGTGAGGTTCCCAGAGGTTTTGGTCACTCTCCCTGATGGTCGAAAGTGGTTTCCGCGTAGTCTAGGCTTCTTCTATGTTCCTGCGATTATTTCAACAAATTCAAAACCGGCCTCGACTAAATATAGGTTGCCGTTTGGTCGAAGCCAGTGGAGTGGGGTTGCTATTTACTTACAGGCAGTCGAAGGCTATCTCCTTCACTGACCGGACATTTTGATTGGCTCATTGGAATTTTCAGCAAGGATCCTATTGGATCTTTGGTTTTCAGGACCTAGAAGATCTGCCGGAAGGTAAAATGCCCACTAACTTTATTAAACTTCTTAAAACTGTCTCTCCCCCTTCAGAACAAGCCCCCCGGAGCCCAAGGGAGAAAAAGGGAGAAAAAAAGGAAACGGAGGAAAAAGGGATCCAACTTCTCTTCCCCTTCTCTCCCCCTTCTCTCTCCTTCTCTCCCCCCTTCTCTCCCCCCTTCTCTCCCCCTTCTCTCCCCTTCTTTCCCCTTCTCTCCCTCCCTAAAGGACTTACCATGCTCTGTGGCAGCCGTTTACCTTCCTCTTCATCGTACAGACAGCGCTCCTCCGCTGTCCCTGGCCCCCACCTTCGCGATGGGTGCATGTGTGTGTGGGTGCATGTGTGTGTGTGTGTGTGTGTGTGTGTGTTTGTGTGTGTGTGTGGTCATTAGCAAAGGTCCTGTAGGATCTTTGGTCAGTAGATGCAGCTCACGCTTCGGTGGATGCTTTCAGGGAGAGGGACCAAAGCCTCTGGCGACTCATGGAAACCTTGGGTGGGGCGCAAGGTCACCAGAGGTTTCCATTCAGGTTTCCTAAGTGGGGCAGGGGCTTTACTGAAGAATCACCCAGATCTATAGGACTTTGATTAGGCTGCATTTTGGAGTATTGTGCGCAGTTCTGGTCACCCCATTACAAGATGGATGTGGTGGGTTTGGAGAGGGTGCAGAAGAAGTTTACCAGAATATTGCCTGCATTAGAGGGCATTTGCTCTGAGGAAAAGTTGGACAAACTTGGGATTGTTTTCTCTGAAATGTCAGAGGTTGAAGGGAGAACTGACAGCATATAAAATGATGAGGCATCAGTAATGCTGACAGTCAGATACTTTCCCTCAGGGTGGAAATGTCAAAGACCAAAGGCATATCTGTAAGATGAGAGGGACAAAGTTTAGTATAGTTTGGGCTTTAGAGATACAGCATGGAAACAGGGTCTTTGGCCCACTGACTCCGACTATTCACACTAGTTCCATGTTATCTCACTTTTTTGCATCCAGTCCCTACACATATGAGGCAATATATAGAGGCCATTTAACCTATAAACCCACGTGTCTTTGGGATGTGGGAGGAAATGGAGTACCAGAAGAAACCCATGTGGTCACAGGGAGAACATGCAAACTCCACAGAGACGGCATCAGAGGTCAGAATTGAACCCGGGTCTTCGGCGCTGTGAGGCAGCAGCTCCACAAGCTACATCATTGTGCCACCCTAAAAGAAGATGTGCTGGCCTGCTGGGCAAGTCTTTTACACAGAGTGTGGAAATCTGGAATGCATTTCCAGGGGTGGTGGTGGAAGCATACGATAGTGACATTTCAGAGGCTTTTAGACATATGGATGTAGAGGGAACGGAGGGATATGGATCACACGCAGGCAGAGGGGATTAGTTTTAACTTGGCATCATGTTCAGCAGTGAGATTGTCAGCCGAAGGGCCTGTTCCAGTTTAGTGTTCTAATTGGACTGAGTTTGTGCCAATGTGTTTGGAATGACTCCCAACAATGCTCTTTGGAACAAAGCCTGAGATAAATATCTCACCTGTTAGATTATTGTCTTACATCTCATGTATAAAAGATGTTTGGAAACTAGAGAACACCCATTAGAAGTAAATACAATAAAAATCTGGAAACACTCAGCAAGTCAGGCAGCATCTGCAGCAAGAGAATCTCTTTCCATGGATGGTATTTTACCCACTCAGTGTGTCCAGTGTTTTTTCTGATGCCCGTAATTATTCTGAGTGACATTCATTGCAAGTATTATTCTGTTTGGAAACAGGCCTTCAGTCCCACCATCAGTGGATATTAAGACACAGCTGGGCTGAGGATTTTGCTGACAGATGCAGGAACCTTTGAGAGTGCAACCCCCACTGTGGGAGTTTGATAAACAGGTGGAATGGAAAATGGTGACAGCTTAAATGAGTGAGGCAATTTGAGAGAATAAACCCTGCATCTCTGTGGACAGAGACAGAAAGACAATGTCTTTCATGCCAGGAATGAGGCGACAAATGGCATTCTCCCCTTCCTGAACTACAAGGGGTGATCGATGGTCGGTGTGGATACGGTGGGCCAAGGTGCCCGTTTCCACGCTGTGTCTCCAAAGTCTAAAGTCTATAGATCAGTGAGGTGACCATGGGAGGTAAGACATCACACTGATGTTGTGGACCTCATTTAGTTTCTAGTAGCACAGTATTGGAGTACAAATGCTGGGTATCTGGCCCATCTTCTCACATGAGCTATCTGGACAGGAGACTCTAGCACTGGCAGACATTTTCATTGCAATACATGTGATGGTTTAGACCTTTATGTGTATTCAGGTTGGCAAGTGTGTGTATATCCACACACATGTGTGTTAAGTCTGAGCAGTAAAACTTGGTCTTCAATCATCTTGGATTCCCTTGCCAGTGGAACCTTGGGGAGTACGATGACCATGTTAAATATATGAATGCACACTCATGTATTATTCCCCAGAAGCAGAGTGGAAGGAAGTCATGCTTAGAGTCAGGCAGGATCAGTTCTTTGGCCCAAGTTGTCCTGCTGGCCATTGTCCATTCTGGGCCTGTCCCATTGGCCTGTATTTGTCCCGTATCCATTCAAACCCTAAATGTCTTTTGAGCCCAAAGGACCAGCGAAGAGCTCTGTGTGGACTTCTGAGCATTTCTAGTATCTCAGGCAGAACAATAAAGAAAAAGGGTCATTGTTTACATTGTGATTGGTTGGTCATTAGAAGTTGTGATCACTATAACTATAAGCCTACAAATGTTAGAATTTACAAGCTCAAGGAATTAATTGTATGATCACAAAAAGCATTTCGGATCTCACCATATTTGGAGAAACACTGAGAAACCATATAGTTCATGTGGAAGTTGGGGTGTTCTAGAGTACACTCCCACTACAAGGTACTCACCATAGCACGCATTTACAAATTGATATCCCCATCTCAGGTTTCTAAGGGAGTTTCATGGACCCGTTCCTAATTTAAATGCATATTTCCTCCTGAGTAAACAGATTGAGTTAATGAAGAAGTGGAAAATGTGAGGACAATGAAAATAGGAGATCGATGAAGAAAAGGGAATGGAAATCAAGGTCATGCCTTTGCTTGAGTTCCTGGACCAAGAACAGGTGATTGATGGGCAACGTGGACTTTGTGGGCTGAAGGGCCTGTTTCTAAGCTGAATCCTTCAATCAGAAAGAACCTTCCTGCGTTTCTCCACAAGTCCCCCTGATACATTCTGGAGAAACGATAATCTGAGGAGGGCAATCACAGAGAGGTATCAGTAGGGCTGGAAACAGGACGTGTTGAAGGGTCATGGCCTGAAACGTCACCTATTCCATTTCTCCAGAGTTGCCGTCTGACCCGCTGAGTTACTCCAGCTTTTTGTGTCTATATTCGGGCATTCTCAATGGCTGCTGATGGCTTCCTCACACTATGGCCAGAAATGGTGATCAACTTGTACGCAGCGGTAGAGTTGCTGCCTTGCAGCACCAGAGACCCGGGTTTGATCCTGACAGCAGGTGCTGTCTGTGCAGAGCTTGTACCTTCTCCCCGTGACCTGCGTGGGTTTTCTCCGGGATCTCCAGTTTCCTCCCACACTCCAAAGACGTACAGGCTTGTAGGCTAATTGGCTTGGTCAAATTGTAAATTGTTCGTACTGTGTGTAGGATAGTGTTAGTGTGCAGGGATTGCTGGTCGGTGCGGACTCGGTGGGCCGAAGGGCCTGTTTCTGCGCTATATCTCTAAACTAAACTAAACTCTTCCTTCTTCAGAGTGAGGTTTAAAAAAATATTCTTCTGTTGGCAGCTATTACCTTGGAACCCTGAAGTATCCCAAACACAAACAATAAATGCTGGAAAATCTCTCAGGCAAGATGACGGAGAAACAACCATTGTTTGAGGTCTGTGACATTTGATCCATCTGGGGCAGACTCGGATACAAATTAACTTGTCGGTAGGACGCAAGGTTAGGAGGAATGTCCAGAACAAGGAGAACAACGCATCCCACAATATTAGGATTTCATAACAGGAGCCTACTGGTCATGGGATTCAAGTTTAGTTTAGTTTAGAGATACAGTGCGGAAACAGGCCCTTCGGCCCACTGAATCTGTGCCGAACAGCGATCCGCCTACACTAGTACTATCATACACATACATGGGACAATTTACAATTCATTTTCCCAAAGTCAATTAACCCACAAATCTGTACATCTTTCGAGCGTGGGAGGAAACAGGAGCACCCGTGGAAAACCCACATGGTCACGGGGAGAACGTACAAACTCCATACAGACAGCACCCGCAGGCAGGATCGATCCCGGATCCCCGGCGCTGTAAGGCAGCAACACTACCGCCATGCTGCCCCATGGGGGATTTGTAGCTCATTCTCTCTGAATTGTACTTTGTTTTGTCGATAAACACGGATTCTGGGAGACAGCGTGTGAAGCTGGTTCGGAGCCTGGAGATACAGCACGGGAATACAAATGCAGGATACACCCTCATTAATATGATGACATTCAGGTTATGGATTATTAGTAATGGGATAGTTAGAAAAGTTAGAGTGAGTGAAAATTTTGATTGCATCATTTATTGTGTAAATGGGTTGTGATCAGGGAGGACATTTTACAAGGAAGGGGTCTGTGTAATGAGTTGTTAATGGTATGATAGTGGGGCTTGCCCAGCAGGCTAGACTGAATGTGTAGGAAGGAACTGCAGAAGCTGGTTTAAATTAAAGATAGACAAAAAATGCTGGAGTAACTCAGCGGGACAGGCAGCATCTCTGGAGAGAAGGACTGGGTGACGTTTCTGGTTGAGACCCTTCTTCACTCAGCATTTTGTGTATATCAGGAGGCTAGACTTATGTAAGTTGGATTAGGACACTGAACTATGATAATATACAAATATAAAATGGAAAATACTGTGAGGATCAGGCAATGTCTGAGGAATCTCAGCTCTTTTCCTTGTTTACATTTGCAGAGAATGGGCCTGCATCTGCAGAATCTGCTAAATGATACCCGCAGTGCCGGCTTGATCTTGATGCAGCCACTTCCTGCTCGTTCCAGCCTTCAAGTAAAGATGCATCTCAAGTACATTGCTTGTCTGAGAAGAGTGATGCTCTTCAGTAGCTGCAACCAACTGGCCTTTGGAAGGTGGCGTGTGTTGCAGCATAGCATTTAGTTTAGTTTAGTTTAGAAATACAGCGCGGAAACAGGCCTTTCAGCCCACTGAGTCTGTGCCAACCTGCCATCCCTGCACACCAACACTATTCTACACACACTGGGGACAATTTACAATCTTTACCGAAGCCATTTAACCTACAAACCTGTATATCTTTGGATTGTGGGTGGAAACCGGAGCACCCAAAGAAAACCCACGCAGGTCACGGGAGACCGGACAAGCACCCATAGTCAGGATTGAACTGTAGGGAACTGGTACTGAACAAGCACTGTTTCTGGCACTGTAGGGAAGCAACACTGCTGCGGTGCCACCCAGAGGTAGAGCAATAGGTCACGTTCCAATCTTTCAGGGACAGTACAATATAGTTTTTACCAGGCAAACTGGTAGACTTAAGTTGATCAGGACATGAAATGTTTTTGAACAATAAAGAAAGAATAATGTTAAAAATAACCTTCAGTTCTTTGATATTAAAATAAAACATGGAGTTGTGTCCGTCATTGCTATCTTATTCCCTATTTAAATATGATACTGGTCCTGTGGGCTTCCATCAGAGTTTGTGGGAACACTGTATCAGAGTTTGTGTATTTTGAGCCACTTCAGTAGTCAACTGTCACTTAAATACAAAATAAAATAAATTGGCCAAAATTACTTAATTTATTGTTACATCATCAGATAATAATAATGAAAAATAATTGAGGCAAAAAATCAGATACTGGAATCTGAAATAAAAACTAAAAATGTTGAAGCAATCATCAGGTCAAGCAGATCTCGCTTCAGAATGAAAGATAGGGGACTGAAAGGTGTGCTTGTGCATTCCTTCTCCCCCGCCCTCCACGCACTCCTCTCAAACCCCCCTCCTCCACACTAGTCATCCTACCAGTTCCACTGTGTACATCCTTGAATCCCTGCTGTTAGCACATCTTCCCCAGCCCACAATGGGCCATTATGGACTCCACACCTCCTGAGGTTATCTGTTGCCGGCCTTGTTTTGTTTTGGCCTTCTCTATCTTTCAGTCTGAAGAAGGGTTTCGGCCCGGAAAGTCACCAGAGATGCCTTTTCTCCAGAGATGCTGTCAGTTACTCCAGTATTTTGTGTCTATCTTCAGAATAAACCAGCATCTGCAGTTCCTTTCTACACATCAAATCAAGCAGCATCTTTTCGGAAAGAAACAGAATCATCATTTCAGGTCATCGGATGTAGAATTATTTACCTGGAACGCCAACACCAAAATTATTAACTGGAGCATCACACGAGTCCAAGAGTGGTCTGACAGCTGTGAGATACGAACTTCCAATGGTGGGAGGTGGTTCATGATCAACAGTGGGACAAGAGCAGTGCTATTTGCTTCCCTCATCCAGCCCTTATGCTGAAGCGCAAACACATGACATATTGTCATCTTCTCCAAAGACTAATTAAAGCAAGAGTACATTCCACAGTAAAACTAGAAGAAAATAACAAAGACAAATTTTGATCATTCATATTTAATTGGAAATAATAGTTAAGGAAGCATTACAGACTTTTCAATGTAATAACCATCCCAATTTTAGCTGTTTAAACTGAAATAGGCAGAAATATTTCCACATTTCACCTTCTAGGAACAGCTTTCCTGACAAGCGCATTAAGATCATTTTCGAGACTTAGCACTAGAAGTGGTTAATAAACATATTTAAATTTAAATTATGAATATGAATAAAGATTATAATCTTTGCAAAATCTATGCTGATCAAATCGTGGCTTGAAAGGTGGCATGATTTTATCTTTCTGCATCCAACAAAAGTGAAACATGATTATTATAAACTTCTACCTTGTTCAGTAGCAAATCAGGAAATTATGATTGGGACAAAAAGAGAAATTAAGAGGATTTTCTTTCCCCTATATTCATGTCTGTTAACACCCATTTATTAACAGTTCAAGTGCAAACTCTTCCATTTGCTGGAGGAAAATATGACATGAGCTCTCAGAACATTCTTTTGCAGCCGGCCACATTTCAATCCAGCTGAATGCGTCCAAGGGATATTCGTATCTAATATAAGTAATATATAAAAATATTAGAACGTATTTCAAAGGGAAAAAAACCCATATGTGGCACGACTCACTTTGAGGATAGTACATCTTGGTGGTGGCAAACCCAGCTTACATCTGCTCACATTCCCTTTCCCCAAACCCCAGTCGACCAACTACAGTTTTCATACCGCCACAACAGGTCAATGGTAGATGCAATTTCACTGGCTCTCCACTCTGCACTGGACCACTTGGACAATAAAAACACCTACGTCAGGCTGTTGTTTATAGACCACAGCTCGGCATTTTATACCATCATCCCTTCCAAGCTGGTTACCAAGCTCACGGAACTGGGCCTCTGCGCATCCCTCTGCAATTGGATCCTCGACTTCCTCATCCACAGACCACAGTCTGTTCGAATTGGAGGAACAACTTCATCCTCAGTAACAATTTGTACGGCAGCACCTCAATGCTGCGTAAACAACTATATTATAATCCTTGTCCAGGATACATTCCACCTCCCCGCAGTGCCCAGCGGTCCCGGAAATTCCCCAGGGTGCCTGTGAATAGCGCGTAGTCCCTTTCTAGTACCACCCGGGCGCAGACGTAACCCTGGAAAAGGGACAGGCAGCCGACTCGGGCAGAGCCCTCTTCCGCCTGGTGCCGTGACTCGCGGATGACCAGCTTAGCCAGGCCCAGGAGCAAACCAACCAGGACATCTTCAGCCCTACCCTCTCCCCTACGCACAGGGTGTCAAAGATGAAGATGGTGGGTGAGAAGTGCAGCCAGAAGGCAAGGAGCAGCCCCTTTAGATAGTGGAACAGGGGCTGCAGCCTCACACACTCCATATACACATGGTACACAGACTCTTCCAGGCCGCAAAAGTGGCAGCGGCTGGCGAGTCTGTGAGCTGCGAGAGAAACAGGTTGTAGGGAACTCCTCGGTGCAATACCCTCCACCCCAGGTCCCAGGTAACCAGCTTTTTATTTTATTTAAAAAAAAAAAAAAAATTTATTCAATTATTAAAAAATAATATTACACTACAATAAAACAAGCCAGAACCCACCACCATAATACAATACAAACATGTAACAAACTACTATACAACTATGATACAATCCTTATTGAGGATACATTCAACACCCTGCGGAGCCCAGCGGTCCCGGAACTCCCTCAGGGTGCCCGCAGACAGGGCGTATTCCCTTTCTAATCCCACCCGGGCACGGACGTAACCCCGGAAAAGGGGCAGGCAGCTGGCTCGGGTAGAGCCCCAGGTAACCAGCTTGGAGGGGATAATGGTATTGAACGCTGAGCTATAGTCGATAAACAACAGCCTGATGTATGTGTTTTTATTGTCCAAGCGGTTCAGTACAGAGTGGAGAGCAGTGAGATTGTGTCTCCGTGGACCTGTTGTGGCAATAGGCAAACTGTAATGGGTCGAGGTTCTTGTCGAGGTAGGAGTTGATATGCTCCATAACCAACCTCTCAAAGTACTTCATCACCACAGACATTAGTGCCACCGGTCGATAATCGTAGAGTCATGTCACCTTACTCTTAGTAGTAAACACTACAACCTCTAATCAACTCAGACTTGGGAGCATTGGTTTTGTCTTTTTGCACTATTATTGTTTGTTTGATTTTCATGTGTACGCATGTGTGCGTATATATATATATATATATATATATACACACACAAACTGAACTGTATTATATTGTTTACAGAGAACTATGTTTACATATTCTGTTGTGCTGCTGCAAGTAAGAATTTAATCGTTCTCTCTCTGGAACATATGACAATATGACAATAAACTCTCTTGACTCTTGACCAGATTAATAATTTGAACTTGAAGTGAAAATCTGATCATTTTCATATAATCTAATGTTGCAAAGATTGTTTTATGACTGTATTTTGCTGTAGGGTATGAAAGTATTGTTAATATGCACTGGGTGAACAATTCTAGTCGTCAAGTTTAATATAAAATGCACCAGTATGGTGAGGTACTATGAAAGGATTGGACCTGATGATCGTGAGTTCAACTCCTGCTTTGCTTGCTGGACAACTAAACGTTTAAAATATATACATCATTAAAGTTAATGACATAACTATGAAACTGTAATAAAAAGTGCAAAGATTCACTAACATCCATTAGGGAAAGAAATTTACTGTCTTTACAATAATATGATTAACTTTTCCCCAAAATGGTCTGAAGAAGGGTCTCGAACCGAAACTTTACCCATTCCTTCTCTCCAGAGATGCTGCCTGTCCTGCTGAGTTACTCCAGGTTTTTGTGTTTATCTTAAGTCTATTTCTAATTCAGTTTGAGGCATTCAGTTCAACGGAAAATACAATAATGCTGTTCTTGACAGTAATGTCAATATCAATCAATAAATAAATTAACTGTATAATTATTAAGGGGTGGCAAGGAGGCGCAGCGGTAGAGTTGCTGTCTTACAGCGCCAGAGATCTGGGTTCGATCCTGACTATGGGTGCGGTCTGTACGCACTTTGTACATTCTCCCTGTGACCGCGTTGGTTTCCTCCCACACTCCAAACACGTACAGGTTTGTAGGTTAATTGGCTTCGGTAAAATTGTAAATTGTCCCTAGTGTGTAGTATAGTGCTAGTGTACGGGGTGATCACTGGTCGGTGAAGACTCGGTGGGCCGAAGGGCTTGTTTCCGTGCTGTATCTCTAAACTAAACTGGAAAGAGTGAAATATACCATTTGGGGGTCAACAGGGTTCAATTCATTATTTTAAATTATTTCAATGTCTCTTTCTATCAATTAATTCACATTGTTGTGACTCTTGATAAAAGCCAACAGGGAAAGAGAATGCTACGGAGTTGTGACTAATACACGAGTGTGATATATATGCAATAAACAGAAAGTTTGCAATTGTAGACATTTATGCAAGGTGATCTCAGATCTTTAGATTTATTTATGTTGCCAGCACTTAGTTTGGATGGAATGATTATAAATAAAATTTAGAAAAATATAAAGCATTTGGATTTTTGTTTCAACTGCGGTCTGAAGGATCAACGCGTATAACTAACGCTCCACAGGAACAGAATGAGTCATTGAATAGAACCTTACCAAGATCAGAGAGAAGAAAGTTGTGTACTTCAGGAAATAATAACCAAATACTTACATATATCTCCTTGATGAAATAAATGTCAGGCTATTTTGTCCCATAATCAAGTATGTTTGTTTTGGGGTCAAGGTAACATCTAAACAAGAGTCTTTTTTAACCAGTGTTATAACTGAATGATGTTCAACTGCATCAGCTGTAATTAAAATACACATTAATG
Source organism: Amblyraja radiata (assembly GCF_010909765.2). Classification (NCBI taxonomy): domain Eukaryota; kingdom Metazoa; phylum Chordata; class Chondrichthyes; order Rajiformes; family Rajidae; genus Amblyraja; species Amblyraja radiata. The sequence goes on from NC_045987.1 coordinate 27,499,876, forward strand.
TAGTCTGGTATTTCAACACCTGGAAATGAAACTATATTTAGAAAAAAGTTATGTAAGCTTTATATAAGCAATCACTGTCACAATTATTGTAAAATGCACACTTTCTTATCAAATGTTTATAAGTAATTTTCTTATCAAATGTTTATGTAATTTTAAAGACAGAATGCTGTAAATACTCAGTAAGTCAGGCGGCGTCTGTGGAGACTGAGACAGATGATGAAATTAAAAACTACATATTTTGAAAACTTCAGTAGATCAGGCAGCACCTGTGGAAAGTGAAAAGGTTAATGAATCATGTAAGATGGAAGTGGCGGCGCTGCCTTGCAGCTGCGGCTCGCCTGCAGTCCGTTTATCTTTTCTGTTTTTTGTTTTCTTTTGTTTCATTTTTACAGTTTATTTCGGTTTATTTAGTTGTATATGTGTGGGGGGGGGGGGGGGTGGGTGTAACATGTTTTTTGACTCTTCCTTCGGGGGGGGGATGCGACCTTTCCTGCCGTATCCCCCGTCTCCGTGTCCGTCTGCGCTGAGGCCTATCGCGGAGCTGGCGGCCTCCAACTGCGACCGACCACGAGGCTCTGGAGGCAGAGCCAGGACTTACCAACGCGAGGCTGGCCGACTTCGGGGTTGTGGTTGCGGGGCGACCCAACTTCCGACCCGACTTTGGAGCCTCGGAGGCTCGGCCGCGGGCCAGTGGACGACATCATCGGGAGCTCGAGTTCTGTTTTCCGGAGCTCCCGCAACTACAGCTGCGTCCGCTGGACTGGAGCGCGGCAGCTTCGGCAGCTTCGACCGCCCCGGGCCGCAGAGTTTGAACCGGCCCGTTTGCGGAGCACGGATTCAGCCGCGGGACTTACCTACCATCACCCGGCGGGGTCACAACATCGGAGGCTTGGATTGCCTCAGCGCAGAGGGAGAGCAAGGAGGGAAGAGACAATGGCTTTGGGACTTAAACTGTGTTGAGTGTTTGTTATTTATTCTATGTTATGACTGCAGGCTAAACCATCACCCGGCGGGTTATTGTTACTTTATTACTTTATTGTTTGTTTTGTTTTTGTCTTTTGTTTTGTCTCTTTTCTTATTGATTGATTGTGTTGTGATGTGTTTACCTTGTTTACCAGAGGGACTAAAGATGGAAATTAGCTACTGGCTACAATCTTGCGTATTACATGTAAATGTTTATTAATATGCACTGTCCCTAAATAAATAAATTACAAATTAATTACAAATGTGAAAGATGAGGAAAGATAAGAATTTAAGTTGCAGAGAAGGATAGGGTGAGGCCAGACTGTGTGATGAAAAGCTTTTGATGATCCCATTTGGTTAGGAACTGACAGTGGAGAGAGAAAGACTGAGTTAATATTTCTGATGTACTTTCTGTAGCAGAATTGACTAATTCTGGGCAAACTCTAGCCTTGTTTTGTGGGTGTGAGAAGACATGTGGGAAATGAATGGGATGTGGTCAAAGGTTCTGTCAGCGACAGTAGAGGAAACGATGGGATCAAAAAGGAAGACATCTTTGTGGAGAGAGGGCAAATAGAAGTGAGGGAACTGAGAGAATGGAGCGGAGTACTACAGTCGGCAGGGTGGGAGGAAGTGTAATCCTGCTGGTTGTGGCCATCTGTAATGGATGTTTATGTGCAGAATACTATGTGTAGTACAGGTGAAGGGGTTTATGGGGGGAAGGCAGGAGAATGGAGTTGAGGGGCAAAGGTAGATCAGCCATGATTGAATGGCGGAGTAGACTTGATGGACTGAATGGCCTAATTCTGCTCCTATAACTTATGAACTTATAAGGCAGAGTGACTCAGAGAGAGGAGGGAAATGTCAGAAATGGACCGTGCAAAGGTGGGAGTGAGATGGAAATTAGCAGCACAAAGTAAATAAATGTTCAAGTTCTTAGTGAATAGAAACAGCACTACTGGTCATTAGTATACTGGAAACAGAGTGAGAGAAGGATCCAGAGTGTTCCATGCATCCCATCAGGGGGAGTTATAACATGGGCCCATGTCTGTTCCAATGGCTTTGCCTTAGACCAAGAGAAAATGAATGGAGGTGAAGGAGAAGTTTACTAAATATAAGAATGAGTTCTGCCAGGCAAATGTGTTGGTGAATGCATCTGGTTTGGACTCTGCACATGTTACCAGCAGACAGTCCCCATTACATTCTGGCCTGGGATACAGGGGTAGAGGAGATGTATCTCCACAAATGGTCCAGGAAATCGAAAACTGGCACACAGGACATCAGTGGTGTCACAGTGTAAGTGTAAAGGCGTACAGTTACTACAGGAAAAGACAAATTCTCATTTGACAGATTATCATTTGTAATTCCTGCTACCTTCAATGAAATTCTAATGGCACGCTTATATTTAACTTCACTTTCAACATTTACTTTACTGGCTTTATCTTGTACTAAACACAGTGTTTCCACTTTGAATGAAATTACCTGAAATTCAGGTAATTTTAGGGAAATAAAATAATTTCAGGAAATTTCCCGGCCCAGTAAGCCTTCCCCAACTGCATATGTGCGGGGAGACGCGAAGGGGTCCAATCCGGGCCGCGGGATGATTTGGTGAAAAAAAGCATGTATTTTACAACCATCAGCCGCGTCACAATTGAAAATGGCGCCGGTGATGCGGTGGGGACGCCGTCTCCCCGCGCGTGCGCAGTGGACCCGGTATCCGCGCGTGCGCAGTTGGGGAAGGCTTACCAGGCAGGGAAATACCATCAAATTCCAGGTAATTTGGAATTCTATTTCAGGGAAAAAAAATGTTGAGGTGTGGAAGCACTGACTAAACATCATTCACGGTATTCCCTTTATCATGTATCTGTACACTGTGGATGGCTCGATTGTAATCATGCATTGTATTCTCACTGGCTAGTTAGCACGCAACAAAAGCTTTTCACTGTACCTCGGTACACGTGACAATAAATTAAACTCAAACATTCTGAAGGAACTGTCTCCTTCAAGACTCTGGGTTTGTTCTTTTGTCTCCACAAACCTGCTTTTTCTCTTTCCCGATGCTGAAGAAGTTTGAATAATCGGAAACATTAGCTATATTTGTCAATCCACAGTTACTTGTTGATAATTACAGCATTCTGTTTTTATTTCAGATTTCTTCCACCTGGATGGTTTGCTTGCTACATTTAAATTTATACGTAGCATTGACTGATTAAAGTCAGAATACAACAGGCAACTTCCTGGCCTGCACCAACTGATCCATAAAAAGCCACAATTTTCTTGTGGAGTAAAGACCATCTAAGTATTCCGAGCAATAGTTATCCAGCATAAGGACACACCTTTCATGTATATTTCTTGAATCGTGGCCTTGTACTTGATGAAATTAATCTGCTCCTCAGAAGACAAAATTTGCACTTTGTAGGCTGTATAAAATACAAAAAAAATTAAACATTTCAGATGGAGCAAAAAGTTGGAGCATGATGGAAATCGAGTTATAGAGTTATACAGCACAGAAATAAGTCTTCCAGCCCAATGTGTACAAGTCCAACACAATGTCCCAATGTCTGTACTCACTACCCCGACTGATGAAAGTCATTACATCAAAATCCTTCTTGACCACCCTACCTACCTGTGATACCACTTTCAAGGAACTATGTACCTGTAATCCTAGATCCCTCAACTGTACAACACTCGTCAAAGTCCTGCCATTCACTGTGAAGGTCCTACCCTGGTTTGACATCCCAAAGTGGAACACCTCATACTTATCTGCATTAAATTCCATTAGCCAGTCCTTAGCCCACTTGCCCAACTGATCAAGATCCTGCTGTAATCTTTGATGAAGGCAGGCAAGCTAAAATGCTTTCTATTCACCTCATGATTTTATACACCTTCTGCCCAAACATCCATATGCATCATGTGCATACCAATTATTGTCTAGGACTTAGTGCAAAAGCCTTAGAGGTAGAATTTATTAAGTGCATACTGAACAAGAGAGTTTTCTGAAACAGTATGTGGATAGTGCAACTCAAGGAGGGACCAAACTAGACCTTGTGGTGGGCAATGTGCTCAACCAGGAGGCTGGCATTTCAGTGGAAGCGTATTTTGGGAACAGTAATCACGTCCAAAGATTTTAAGAGAGTTTAGTTTAGTGATACAGCACGGAAATAGCCCCTTCGACCCACCTAGTCTGCACCAATCAGTGATCCCCGCACATTAACACTATCCTACACTCACGAGGGACAATTTTAAATTTTAATACCAAGCCAACTAACCTACAAACCTGTACGTCTTTAGAGTGTGGGAGAAAACTGAACAAGCACCCGTACTCAGGATTGAACCCGGGTCTCTGGTGCTGTAAGGCAGGGCTGCCAACTCTCACGCATTGAGCGTGAGCGTTACGCATTACACAAAATTACACAATACCATGAGGGGAATATATAAGAAGTATGCATAGTCATTTTGCCGGGATATGTGATTCAAGAAGGAGGTTGAAAACCAGCCATAAAAGACAATGACTGGAGATGTGTGTTATCTAACTAAGGGCAGAAATCAGAATCATGTGTTCATCTTTATTCACGTGACACCATGATAAACATGTTACAGAAAAAATAATTTAATGGGGTGGCATGGTGGCGCACCAGTAGAGTTGCTGCCTTGCAGCACCACAGACCCAGATTTGATCCTGACTACGGGAGCTGTCTGTACAGTATTTGTACATTCTTCCTATGACCACATGGGTTTTCTCTGGATATTCCAGTTTCTCCCACATTTGAAAGAAGTGCAGGTTTGTAGGTTAATTGGCTTCTGTAAATTGTCCCTGGCGTGTAGGATGGAACTGGTATATGGTAGATGTTTTACATATATATCTTAATTTCATTGAACCATATACGATTGAATATGTGGCATTATTTTCGTCTAGTTTCTATAGTCAAAGGGTAAGGCTGATTATTTATTTGTGCAGAATAGTGATGGAAGTCCGACTCTTGCTTTGTTTCTGTGTTTTTTTCTCCATATATACGCATAACAGCATAACATCTTATTTCCATACATGAATATAGTCATTCATGTGCTGCACCTGTTGATCAGAGCCTGGCTCTACTGTGGAATGAAATTAGAAATGTAATTTAGCCTAACCTTATTCATACCTAATCCAATTTAAAGCATAAATGTTGCTTTCAAGTAGTTAAAAGACTCACGACAGTATGCACCAGATTGCATAATTTCAAGCTGAAAAATGTGAAGGCTCCCTACCGTGGGAAGGGGGACACCTCCCATACCCTCCCCACCTCGGTCGCTATGCTCCCTCGCAATTTCTCACTCTCAACTCTCACTCAATGTTGGCAGCCCTGTCTACTGCAATGCCACCGTGCTGTTATGAATAGGTTTGGACTTTGGGGGATGGTAGTAAGGCAGCATTACATTACAGCATTTGTATGCGGGACTTGGGGAGAGTAAATTGGGAGCAGTTGTTATTGAATAAGTCCACATTTGACATGTGGAAGTCGTTTAAAGGCCAGCTGATCAAAGTTACAGGAAGGAGGAAGGATAGGATGGCGAGGTAAGGGATGGCAAAGAGATTGTACATTTGGTCTAAAAAGGAAGAATATGTGAGGTTTTGAAAGATAAAATCAGACAAGGTCTTTGAGAATATAAAGCAAGCAAGAAAGAACGAGCAGACTATAAGATTGGGCATGAAATGTCTTTGGTGAATCAGATGAAGGAAAATCTCAAGATTTTTTGTATGTACATTAAAAAAACGAAGGTAACCAGGGAGAAGGTGGTACAGCTTGCAGTAAGTGGATGTAGGTGAGATACTCAATGAGTACTTTGTCTCTGTATTCACCAAGTTGAAGGACATGGAGGACACTGAGATTACTAATATTCCCATTCAGCACAAGAACAGGCCCATCGGCCCACAATGTCTGTGCTGAACATGATGCCAAAACCATCATTTATCTAAGATGGACACAAAATGCTAAAGTAACTCAGCGGGTGAGGCAGCATCTCTGGAGAGAAGGAATGGGGGATGTTTCGGGTCGAGACCCTTCAGACTGATGTCAGGGAGGGGGCGGGACAAAAATAGAATGTCATCAGAGACAGTAAGACTAGTGGAACTGGGAAGGGGATGGAGAGAGAAAACAAGCACGATCTGAAGTTAAAATCTGACTTTGAAGAAGTTCTCCTCTCTCCGACATCTCCCCATCATTTATCTACCTACACGTAACCCATATCCCCCCCATTCGCTGCATATTCATATTCCTATCCAAAACTATTTGAAATCCCACTAACGTATTGATTCAACCACCAAGCCCAGCTGAGCATTCCAGACACTCACCACCCTCGGTAAAAAAACTTGCCCCGCTCATCTCCTTCAACTTTTCCCTCTCACGTTAAAGTTATGGACTTCAGCATTTGATCTTTCCATTCTAGGATTCTGATCCTGACAGTCTATATTATGGTAGAAGTTACTGACAGGGTTAAGGCAGGTCAAGTTACAAACTTACGGATTTATTTTTTGAGGCAGTGACAAAGGTGATTGTAGGGCACTGAATCTTGTCTACATGGATTTTAGTAAGTAATTTGATAAAGTCCATCATGGCACGAGTGGCAAGAGAAAATATTGTAGAAACTTATTTCAGAATCAAAGGACGTTCTTTTAGGAAGGAGATGAGGTGACATTTCTTTAGTCAGAGGGTGGTGGATCTGTGGAATTCTCTGCCACAGAAGGCTGTGGAGGCCAAGCCAGTGGATATTTTTAAGGCAGATATAGATAGATTCTTGATTAGTACAGGCGTCAAAGGTTATGGGGAGAAGGCAGGAGAATTTTAGGAGGGAGAGATAGATCAGCCATGATTGAATGGGGGAGTAGACTTGATGTGCCGAATGACCTAATTCTATTCCTATCACTTATGACCTTATGGCCTTATTAGCCTTGACGAATATCTTCTCTAGCCACAGGTGAGGGCTTGGAGGACTGGAGAGTGGCCAATGTTGTTCCTTTTAAAAAGGGAAGTAGAGATAATCCAGAAAATTATACGTTGGTGAACCTTAGGTCAGTTTTTGGGGAAGCTATTGGAGAGAATTATTTGGGATAAGATATGCTCGCATTTGATAGAGAATAGGTTAATTAGGACAGTCAGAATGAGTTGGTCCAGGGCAGGTCATGATTTACAAACTTGATTTAGTTATTTGATGCAGTGAGAAGGTGATCAATGGGGGTAGGGCACTGAATGTCTCCATGGATTTTAGTAAGATATTTGATAACATCCCTCATGGTAGGCTGATCTAGAAGATTAAGATGGATTTGATCCACCATGACTTGGTCATTCGGATTCAGAACTGGCTTGTCATAGACCACAGAGGGTTGTGGTGGAAGGGTGTTATAACGAGATAGATCCCATCAGGCCCAGTGGATTTATCCATCTAAATGTTCTCAAAGAGACCCAACAACCTCCTTCTTGATCTTCAAGTGTCCTAGCATCTTAGTATTGCCCACACTGATTCCCAGGGTGCTGGAGGTCTAATATAGATATAAACGTAGATGGATTGATTAGACGACACCAAGATCTCTGGAGTTGAAGACAGTAAGGAAGCTCGTCGAATATACAGCAGGATGTAATCAGCTCAAAAAAGGGTTTTTCTCCAATGAAGTATGACGTCTTTCACCTTGAATGTGAGGGGAAAGTATACAATTAATGTCAAGACCATTAATAGAGGGAAGGAATGGGTGACGTTTCGGGTCGAGACCCTTCTTCAGACTGGTTAGGTATAAGGGAAATGAGAAATATAGATAATAATAATAATAATGGATGGGATTTATATAGCGCCTTTCTAATACTCAAGGCGCTTTACATCGCATTATTCATTCACTCCTCAGTCACACTCGGTGATGGTAAGCTACTTCTGTAGCCACAGCTGCCCTGGGGCAGACTGACGGAAGCGTGGCTGCCAATCTGCGCCTACGGCCCCTCCGACCACCACCAATCACTCACACACATTCACACACAGGCAAAGGTGGGTGAAGTGTCTTGCCCAAGGACACAACGACAGTATGCACTCCAAGCGGGATTCGAACCGGCTACCTTCCGGTTGCCAGCCGAACACTTAGCCCATTGTGCCATCTGTCGTCCTTGGAGTGTGGGAGGATGATGATGTTGAGAGATAAAGAACAATGAATGAAAGAAATGCAAAAAAAGTAACGATAGGAAAGGAAACAGGCCATTGTTAGCTGTTTGTAGGGTGAAAACGAGAAGCTAGTGCGAATTGGGTGGTGGAGGAATAGAGAGAGGGAATGCCGGGGCTACATTCCCCATACTAGAATGTTGCCTGGGTTTCAACAACTAAGTTACAGAGAAAGGTTGAATAAGTTAGGTCTTTATTCTCTGGAGCGCAGAAGGTTAAGGGGGGACTTGATAGAGGTCTTTAAAATGATGAGAGGGATAGACAGAGTTGATGTGGATCAGCTTTTCCCTTTGAGAATAGGGAAGATTCAAACAAGAGGACATGACTTCAGAATTAAGGGACAGAAGTTTAGGGGTAACATGAGGGGGAACTTCTTTACTCAGAGAGTGGTAGCGGTGTGGAATGAGCTTCCAGTGGAAGTGGTGGAGGCAGGTTCGTTGGTATCATTTAAAAATAAATTGGATAGGCATATGGATGAGAAGGGAATGGAGGGTTATGGTATGAGTGCAGGCAGGTGGGACTAAGGGAAAAAAGTTGTTCGGCACGGACTTGTAGGGCCGAGATGGCCTGTTTCCGTGCTGTAATTGTTTTTGGTTATATGGTTATATGGTTACATTAAGTGAGATAAATCAATATTCATACCACTAGGCTGTAAGCTGCCCAAGCAAAATATGAGATGCTGTTCCACCAATTTGCATCTAGCCTCACTCTGACAATGGAGAAGACTGAGGACAGAAAGATCTGTGTAGGAATGGGAAGGCAAATTAAAGTGTCCAGCAAGCGGGAGATCAGGTAGGTTCAGGCAGGCTGAGCTAAGGTGTTTCACAAAATGATCTCCCAGTCAACATTTGGTCTTGTCAATGTATAACATGATCCCACATGAGCACCAGGCCTTTGTCTCAAACACTATTACTAATTTCATCACTTCTGGCTGTCTGCCTTCTGCACCCTCCAACCTTATTGTTTCCCAGCCCCGCACAGCCCGGTTTTACCTTCTCCCCAAAATCCACACACACAACTGCCCTTGCAGACCCATTGTTTCTGCCTGCTCCTGCCCCATGGAACGGATTTCCATGTACCTCCACTCCATCCTATCCCCCCCGGTCCAATCTCTCCTGACCTACGTCCAAGATACCTCGCATGCCCTTCGTCTCTTTAATGACTTCCGCTTTCCGAGCCCCCACTCCCTCATCTTTACTATTGATGTTCAGTCACTCTGCACCTATATCCCCCACCAGGAAGGCCTTAAAGCCCTCCGTTTCTTCCTCGACCGCAGAACCATCCAATTTCCCTTTACTAACACTCTACTCCACCTAGCTGGTCCTCACCCTCAACAACTTCTCCTTTGACTCCTCCCACTTCCTCCAAGTCCACGTAGCTATGAGCACCTGCATGGGCCCCCAGTTATGCCTGGCTCTTTGTACGATACGTTGAACAATCCTTGTTCCAAGCGTACACTTGCCATATCCCCGAACTTTATGTCCGTTACATTGATGACAGCATCGGTGCTACCTACTGCACCCATGCAGAACTCATGGACTTCATCAAATTCACCACCAATTTTCATCCAGCACTCAAATTTAGAAACATAGAAAATAGGTGCAGGAGTAGGCCCATCGAGCCAGCACCGCCATTCAATGTGATCATGGCTGATCATCCACAATCAGTACCCCGTTCCTGCCTTCTTCCCATCTTCCTTGATTCCGCTAGCCCTAAGAGCTCTAACTCTCTTTTAAATACATCTAGTGAAATGGCCTCCACTGCCTTCTGAGGCAGAGAACTCCACAAATTCACAACTCTCTGGGTGAAAACGTTTTTCCTCATCTCAGTTCTAAATGGCACTATCCACAGTCTGGTTCTGGATTCCCGCAACATCGGGAACATGTTTCCTGCATCTAACTTGTCCAATCCCTTAATAATTTTATATGCTTCTTTAAGATCCCCTCTCATCTTTCTAAATTCCAGTGAATACAAGCCCAGTCATTCCATTCTTTCATCATTTGATACAATACTCCAGATGTGGTCTCACCAGGGCCCTGTACAACTGCAGAAGGACCTCTTTACTCCTAAACTCAAATCTTCTCGTTATGAAGGCCAACATGCCATTAGCTTTCTTCACTGCCTGCTGTACCTGCATGTTTACTTTCAGTGACTGATGTACAAGGACACCCAGGTCTCGTTGCACTTCCCTTTTTCCTAAACTGACATTCAGATAATAATCTGCCTTCTTGTTCGTGCCACCAAAGTGGATAACCTCACATTTATCCACACTATACTGCATCTGCCATGCATCTGCACACTCACACAACCTATCCAAGTCACACTGCATCCTCATAGCATCCTCTTCACAGTTTACACTACCACCCAGCATTGTGTCATCTGCAAATTTGCTAATGTTACTTTTAATTCCTTCATCTAAATTATTAATATATATTGTAAATTCCCGTTAATTCCTACTCTTTGTTTCCTGTCTGCCAACCAATTTTCTATCCATGTCAATACCCTACCCCCAATACCATGGGCTCAAATTTTGCCTACTAATCTCCTGAGTGGGACCTTATCAAATGCTTTCTGAAAGTCCAGATGCACCACATCCACTGGCTCTCCCTTAACTATTTTATTGTTACATCCTCAAAAAATTCCAGAAGATTAGTCAAGCAAGATTTCCCCTTCATAAATCCATGCTGACTTGGACCTATCCTGTAACTGCAATCCAAATACATCTTTAATAATTGACTCCAGCATCTTCTCCACCACCGATGTCAGGCTAACTGGTCTATAATTCTGTTTTCTCTCTCCCTCCTTTCTTAAAAAGTGGGATAACATTAGCTATCCTCCAATCCACAGGAACTGATCCAGAATCTATAGAACATTGGAAAATGATCTATACTTGGACCATGTCCGACACCTCCCTCGCTTTTCTTGATGTCAGTTTCCATCACAGGAAATAGACTGACATCTATTACAAACCCACTGACTCCCACAACTAACTCAACTACACTTATTCCCACCCTGCAAAGACTCTATCTCCTACTCCGAATTCCTCCATCTGCGCCCAAGATGAGGTGTTCCATACCTGGACATCCGAGATGTCCTCATTCTTTAGGGAATGGGGGTTCCCCTCTCCCATCATAGATGAGGCCCTCTCTCGTGTCTCCTCGGTACCCTGCACCTCCGCCCTTGCATCCCCCTCCCACTAGTCGCAACAGAGAGAGACCCGTAGTCCTTATCTTCCACCCCAACAGCCGTCGCATACAACACATAATCCTCCAAAATTTACGCCACCTCCAACGGGTTCCCATCACTAGCGACATTTTACCATCTCCACTCTTTTCCGCCTTCCGCAGAGACCTTTCCCTCCGCAACTCTCTGGTTAACTCATCCATTCCCACCCAAACCACCCCCTCCCCAGGTACCTTCCCCTGTAACTGCAGAAGATGGCATGTCCCTATACCTCCTCTCTCGGCTCTGTCCAGAGACCTCGACAGTCCTTTCAGGTTAGGCAGAGTTTCACTTGCGCCTCCTCCAACCTCATCTATTGTATCCGTTGTTCAAGATGTGGACTCTTATACATCGGCGAGACCAAACGCAGACTGGGCGATCGTTTCGCGGAACACCTTCGCTCAGCCCGCCAGAACCAACCTGATCTCCCGGTTGCCGGACACTTTAATTCTCCTTCCCATTCCTCCACAGACCTTTCTGTCCAAGGTCTCCTCCATTGTCAGAGTGAGGCTAAACGCAAATTGGAGGAACAGCATCTCATATTTTGTTTGGGCAGCTTACAGCCCAGTGGTATGAATATTGATTTCTCTCACTTCAGGTAGCCCCGGCATTCCTTCTCTCTCTAACCCTCCCCCACCCAAGTCGCACTAGCTTCTCGTTTTCACCCTACAAACAGCTAGCAATGGCCTGTTTCCTTTATCATTGTTACTTTTTTGCATATCTTTCAATCATTGTTCTTTATCTCTCCACATCATTGACTATATCTCTCGTTTCCCTTATCCCAAACCTGTCTGAAGAAGGGTCTCGACCCGAAATGTCACCCATTCCTTTTCTCTAGAGATGTTGCCTGTCCTGCTAATTTACTCCAGCTCTTTGTGTCTATCTTCGGTTTAAACCAGCATCTGCAGTTCCTTCCTACACAAGGGATCTTGGGGTCTTATTCTATAGTTCCTTGAAAGTGGTAAGACAAGTAAATAGAGTGCCAGAGAAGGCATTTGATATGCTTGTCTTCATTGGTTGGAGGATTGTGTATAAGAATCAGGAAGTCATGATGCAGCTTTACAGGTATTTAGTTGGGGCACATTTGGAATAGTTGGCCCCCCTCGGTCATGAATGACCATGGGTGATTCATCCTAGTTATTGGCTGCTTGCTCCAAACCTCGGCTGGAGCAGCGTCGCTTGTTGTAGGTGTAGGTTTGCAGGTGATGTGTAGTCGGATGCAAGCCTGGGTGATGTCATATGGAGGACAGGCTGTTGCCCATGCAGCATGTCCCCCCTCTCCACGTCGCTGATCGATCCAAAGGAACAGCAGAGCCGTTACAGTTTGGCACCAGCGCCGTCGCAGGAGCTGCCAGACCGAGGGTGTAGACAACGACGAACTACCTTAGGGGCTCTGACTCCGGATTTTCTTGAGGTTTACTCCTGGAGCCTTTTCCATGACTGGATATGGCCACAAGGCAGTGGAGGTTTTAAATCCGAGTTTTCCCTCTCCTAGATGGACTGCCATCCCAGGCTGACGAGTCCCATCTCGTGGGGGCGGGAGCGTCTACCTTCCTGTGCAGGTCTATAGCACCTGCCCACTGTCCAGACATTTGGAATAATGTGCACAGTTCTGGCCTACCAATTCCAGGAAGGATGTAGAGCCTTTGGAGAGGGTGCAGAAGAGGTTCACCAGAACGCTGCTTGGATTAGGGAATATTAATATAAAGAGAGGTAGTTGGGTTGTTTTTGCTGGAGTGTTAGAGGGGAGATGTGATAGAACATATAAAATTACAAGAGGCATAGATAGGCAGACAGGCAAATCCTTTGTCCTAGAGTGGAAATGACAAAGACTATAGAGCATAGCTTTAAGGTAAGAGGGCAAAATTTAAAGGATATGCGGGGGGCAAGTTTTTTACACTCTGTGGGAGCCTGGAATGCTCTTCCAGGGGTGGTGGTGGAGGCAGATAACATTGTGGTGTTTAGGAAGCTTTTGGATAGGCACATGGAAATGCAGGAGAATGGAGGGATACAGATCACTTAGAGGCAAAGGAGATTATTCTAATGTGACATCATGTTCTGCACAGACATTGTGGGCCGAAGGGCCTGTTGCTGTGCTCTACTGTTCTTTGTAAAGATGTGCTAGATGGCTCCAGCTGCTCCAGCAGTCCCCATCATTCAGCATGTCCCTGACCTACGTCTAGAGCTTGCTTAGAGCCCTTAGATCTAAGTCTAGAGGCCCAGGAGCCGTTGGAGTGAGAGGAGGAGTTTCCGGGCGGTGAGTTTAAAAACCGAGCGCGGGGCTTAGTTTCACAGAGGCCCAGGAGCCGTTGGAGCGAGAGGAGGACCCAATCTGTAATGGTCCATCACACTTCAAAGGAAGTGGTCTGGTGGAAGCCGCTGATTGGTGGAAGCGGACTAGAGGAAGCAGCTGATTGGGAGCAACCCCAGGTTTGCATTTCTGCTTTCTGGTTAAGGGTTCAGTGAGTTAAGGGTTCAGTGAGTTAAGGCTTCAGTGAGTTAAGGGTTCAGTGAGTTAAGGGTTCAGTGAGTTAAGGGTTCAGTGAGTTAAGGGTTCAGTGAGTTAAGGGTCCAGTGAGTTAAGGGTGCAGTGCTTTTTAGTAAAGGTACATTTTAAAGGATTAAGATTTTTATAGTGTGAGTGAGTTGATTTAATTTAGGGGTAAGCCATGTCAGTTGAGATCGGCCCCATGGTTTGCTCATCCTGCAACATGTGGGAGATCAGGGATATGGTCGGTGTCCCTGGTGACTATGTTTGCAGGAAGTGTGCCCAGCTGCAGTTCCTGTCAGACCGCATTGAACGATTGGAGCTGCGGTTGGATTCATACTGGAGCATCCACGATGCTGAGATAGTCATGAATAGCACGTACAGTGAGTTGGCCACACCGCAGGTAAAGGTTAAGCGGACAGAAAGGGAACGGGTGGCCATTAGCCAGCGTAGCAGTAGGCAGGTAGTGCAGGAGTCCCCTGCGGTCATCTCCCTCCTAAACAGATATACCATTTTGGTACTGTTGGGGGAGATGGCTCGTCAGGGGAAGGCAGCAGCAGCCAAGTCCATGGCACCGCAGCACAGGAGGGGAGGAAAAAGAGTGGAAGGGCTATAGTAATAGGGGATTCAATTGTAAGGGGAATAGATAGGCGTTTCTGTGACCGCAAACGAGACTCCAGGATGGTATGTTGCCTCCCTGGTGCAAGGGTCAGGGATGTCACTGAATGGCTGCAGAACATTCTGGAGGGGGAGGGTGATCAGCCAGTTGTCGTGGTGCACATTGGCACCAACGATATAGGTAAAAAACGGGATGAGGTCCTACAAGGCGAATTTAGGGAGCTAGGAGATAAACTTAAAAGTAGGACCTCAAAGGTAATAATCTCTGGATTATTACCAGTGCCACGTGCTAGTCAGAGTAGAAATAGGAGGATATTGCAGATGAATACGTGGCTTGAAAAATGGTACAAGGGGGAGGGATTCAAATTTCTAGGGCATTGGAACCAGTTCTGGGGGAGGTGGGACCAGTAGAAACAGGACCGTCTGCACCTGGGCTGGAATGGAACCAATGTTCTTGGGCGAGTGTTTGCTAGTGCTGTCGGGGAGGATTTAAGCTAATGTGGAAGGGGGATGGGTGCAGAGAGACAGAGGGGTGTAAAATAAGGGCAGAAGCAATAGGTAGCAAGGTGAAAAGTAAGTGGCAGGCAGACAAATCCAGGGCAAAAATCAAAAAGGGCCACTTTTCAACATAATTGTATAAGGGGTAAGCGTGTTGTAAAGACAAGCCTGAAGGCTTTGTGTTTCAATGCAAGGAGCATTCGTAATAAGGTGGATGAGTTGAATGTGCAGATAGTTATTAATGAATATGATATAGTTGGGATCACGGAGACATGGCTCCAGGGTGACCAAGGCTGGGAGCTGAACATCCAGGGATATTCAATATTCAGGAGGGATAGACAGAAAGGAAAAGGAGGGGGGGGGGGGGGGGTTAGAGAGGAGATTAACGCAATAGAAAGGAAGGACATTAGCTTGGAGGATGAATTGATATGGGTAGAGCTGTGAAACACTAAGGGGCAGAAAACGCTAGTGGGAGTTGTGTACAGGCCACCTAACAGTAGTAGTGAATCAAATTGGCTGGGGTGCTGAGGAAGAGGATTTCTTGGAATGTATGCGGGATAGTTTTCTAAACCAACATGTAGAGGAACCAACGAGAGAGCAGGCTATTCTAGACTGGATATTGAGTAATGAGGAAGGGTTAGTTAGCAGTCTTGTTGTGCGTGGCCCCTTGGGCAAGAGTGACCATAATATGGTTGAGTTCTTCATTAGGATGGAGAGTGGCATTGTTAATTCAGAAACAAGGGTCCTGAACTTAAAGAAAGGGAACTTTGAGGGTATGAGACGTGAATCGCCCAATATAGACTGGCAATTGATTCTTAATATGCAATGGAAGACATTTAAAGACTGCATGGATGAACTACAACAATTGTTCATCCCAGTTTGGCAAAATAATAAATCAGGGAAGGTAGTGCATCCGTGGATAACAAGGGAAATCAGGGATAGTATCAAAACAAAAGATAAAGCATACAAATTAGCAGAAAAAGCAGCCTACCAGAGGACTGCGAAAAATTCAGAGTCCAACAGAGGAGGACAAAGGGCTTAATTAGGAAAGGGAAAATAGATTATGAAAGAAAACTGGCAGGGAACATAAAAACTGATTGCAAAAGTTTTTATAGATATGTGAAGAGAAAAAGATTAGTTAAAACAAATGTAGGTCCCGTGCAGTCAGAAACAGGTTAATTGATCATGGGGAACAAGGACATGGCAGACCAATTGAATGACTACTTTGGTTCTGTCTTCACTAAGGAAGACATAAATAATCTGCCGGAAATAGCAGGGGACCGGGAGTCAAATGAGATGGAGGAACTGAGTGAAATCCAGGTTAGTCGGGATGTGGTGTTAGGTAAATTGAATGGATTAAAGGCCAATAAATCCCCAGGGCCAGATAGGCTGCATCCCAGAGTACTTAAGGAAGTAGCCCCAGAAATAGTGGAAGCATTAATGATAATTTTTCAAAATTTTTCAAAATTCTTTAGATTTTGGAGCAGTTCCTGAGGATTGGAAGGTAGCTAATGTAACCCCACTTTTTAAAATGGGAGGGAGAGAGAAAACGGGGAATTACAGACCAGTTAGTCTAACATCGGTAGTGGGCAAAATCCTGCAAACGCAGACAGTTATTAAAGATGGGATAGCAGCACATTTGGAAAGTGGTGAAATCATTGGACAAAGTCAGCATGGATTTATGAAAGGTAAATCATGTCTGACGAATCTTATAGAATTTTTCGAGGATGTAACTAGTAGAGTGGATAAGGGAGAACCAGTGGATGTGTTATATCTGGACTTTCAGAAGGCTTTTGACAAGGACCCACATAAGAGATTAGTATGCAAACTTAAAGCACACGGTATTGGGGGTTCAGTATTGATGTGGATAGAGAACTGGCTGGCAGACAGGAAGCAAAGAATAGGAGTAAACGGGTCCTTTTCAGAATGGCAGGCAGTGACTAGTGGGGTACCGCAACGCTCAGTGCTGGGACTCCAGCTAGATACTATCTATATTACTAAAAGTCTGATCTTGACCGCTTTTGGCCCACTGTGGCGCGATTTCCAAGAGAATGCCACCACCTAGGGCCGTCATTTTTGGCCACCTCGCTCAGAGCCCCCCTCCACCTTCCGGGACCGGAGGATTATTCCCATCGATGAAAAATCAGAGAGATATTAATGGTTTTTTTTAATTCCCCATTCTCTCTGCTGCCCACACTGGCGGCAGGGGGGAGGGACTATAAAACCCAGAAGTGTAGTCCCTCACTCAGTCTCTGCCAGATCCAGGAAGCGAGAGGGTCACGGCTCTCTGAGCTGCGAATAACACTGAACGCACGTCTACTCCACGGTGAGTCCCCTCGATGCGGCTGTAAGGTGGCTGCTGCTCAATTGTTTGCCTTGCCTTTTTAACAAGTTTGTGTTCACAAAATGAATTTTGGTTGTCAGGTGGCTGCAGCCCAATTGTTTGCCTCGCCTTTTTAACAAGTTTGTCTTCACAAAATGAATTTTGGTTGTCAGGTGGCTGCAGCCCAATTGTTTGCCTTGCCTTTTTAACAAGTTTGTCTTCACAAAATGAATTTTGGTTGTCAGGTGGCTGCAGCCCAATTGTTTGCCTTGCCTTTTTAACAAGTTTGTCTTCACAAAATGAATTTTGGTTGTCAGGTGGCTGCAGCCCAATTGTTTGCCTCGCCTTTTTAAAAAGTTTGTGTTCACAAAATGAATTTTGATTGTCAGGTGGCTGCAGCCCAATTTTTTGCCACACCTTTTAAAAAAGTTTGTGTTCACAAAATGAATTTTGGTTGTCGGGTGGCTGCAGCCCAATTGTTTGCCTCGGCTTGGCTTTTAAAATCGTTGTAACAGTTGGATGCCAGCCCAAGAATCCGGTCGGCCCACAATGTCTATACTAGCCCTCTGGAAACCAGTACCTTCGACCCGCAACACCCATACTAGCGCAACAGACATCTCCAAGTTTGCGGATGACACGAAGCTGGGGCGCAGTGTTAGCTGTGAGGAGGATGCTAGGAGGCTGCAAGGTGACTTGGATAGGTTGGGTGAGTGGGAAATGCATGGCAGATGCAGTATAATGTGGATAAATGTGAGGTTATCCACTTTGGTGGCAAAAACAGGAAAGTAGAATATTATCTGAATGGTGGCCGATTAGGAAAATGGGAGATGCAACAAGACCTGGGTGTCATGGTACACCAGTCATTGAAAGTAGGCATGCAGGTGCAGCAGGCAGTGAAGAAAACGAATGGTATGTTAGCATGCATAGCAAAAGGATTTGAGTATAAGAGCAGGGAGGTTCTACTGCAGTTGTACAGGGTCTTGGTGAGACCTCACCTGGAGTATTGCGTACAGTTTTGGTCTCCTAATCTGAGGAAAGACATTCTTGCCATAGAGGGAGTACAGAGAATGTTCACCAGACTGATTCCTGGGATGGCAGGACTTTCATATAACGAAAGACTGGATAGACTCGGCTTGTACTCGCTAGAATTTAGAACATTGAGGGGGGATCTTATAGAAACTTACAAAATTCTTAAGGGGTTGGACAGGCTAGATGCAGGAAGATTGTTCCTGATGTTCGGGAAGTCCAGAACAAGGGGTCACAGTTTAAGGATAAGGGGGAAGTCTTTTAGGACCGAGAGGAGAAAAATATTTTTCACATAGAGAGTGGTGAATCTGTGGAATTCTCTGCCACAGAAGGTAGTTGAGGCCAGTTCATAGGCTATATTTAAGAGGGAGTTAGGTGTGGCCCTTGTGGCTAAAGAGATCAGGGGGTATGGAGAGAAGGCAGATACAGGATACTGAGTTGGATGATCAGTCATGATCATATTGAATGGCGGTGCAGGCTCGAAGGGCTGAATGGCCTACTCCTGCACCTATTTTCTATGTTTCTATGTTTACATGGGAATGGCTGACACAACTGAAGCCAGTGCAGGACAGTCTTGAGCGTGGAGCACGTGTTTTATGGGAAGATTACTGCTCTCAGTTTCAATGCTGATAGCAGTGTTTAAAGCTGTCACTGCCAAGATAATGCAAGTGTCATTGAGTTGTACAGCACAGAAACAGGTCATTCAGCTTACTCCATCCATGCCAACCGTTTTGTACATCTACACTCATCCCACCTGTCTGCATTAAGATGGTGTTTATCTATGTCTTGCCTGCTTGAGAGTGAATCTAAATGTTTTTTCAACCACTTTGCAAAAAAGACTTGCTTCAGATCTACTCTACTTCTTCGTTCCTTTCATTTAAACAGACATTTTTGAGCACACTATCAAGGACTATCTATCCTATCTATGCCTCGTAATCCTATATATTTATTTTAAACCACCCTTTGGTCTCCTTCGCTTCAGGGACAAACAAGTCCACCCTATCCAAATTCCCCCCATGAGTAAAGACCTGTAATCCAGGCAGGGTGAATCTCCTCAGCACTCTCCCCACTACAATCACATCCTTCCTATGGTGTAGCGACCAGAATGGTACACAAAACTCCAATTGCAGCCTAACCAGTGGGAAGCTGCAAAGTGAGAGGGAGGGATGAGGGAGGGGCTGGCAGGCAATTTGTGGAACCAGGTGAGGAGCTGGATAATGAGCAGAAGATACCAAGGGGAGAAGAGTGAAGAGTGAGGTGGGAGACAGTGACTGGTGTGCCATAACAGGTATGGAGAGAAAGGATGAATTCAGCATCTTTTGCCACTTACGTCCTGCCAGCCTCTGTCTCTACTTATACCCTCTGGTGTCTGAAAGAAAGTATAATGTTTTTGTTGAATGAGGCAAAGGATAAAATGGATTCATTGACTAGGAAAGCTTTACTGCTTGTTGCAATGCAGTTTTGTGACACGTTAATAATGGCAAGTAATGGACCTGTTTCAGAAACAAGAATATAACGAGACTTCCAAAGTCTGAAAATACTCACCATAAGTTGGCTTCTTACTGCATGCAGCTGCATATTTGGCTTGTACACTGAAGGTGGTATTTATTGGTGGCTGCATTTCACTGCATACCGCTGAAACATAAAAGGAAGATTAAAAAGATCTGGAAAATTAACTCAAAAATGTAATCTAAATTAACTATCCATTTTAGATCCTCTCCCCTCTCCTCTCTCTCTCTCCCACTTTCACCCTCTCCCCCCCTCTCCCACCCCCTACCCCTCTTCTCCCGTCCCCCCCTCCCCTCTCCCTCCCCATCCCCCTCTCTCTCCCTTCCCCCCTTTCCTCCCCTCCCCAATCTCTCCCCATCTCCCCCTCCCTCTACCCCCCTTCTCACCCTCCCTCTATCCCCCCCCCCCCCCCGCTGTGTGTGTGTGTGTGGGGGGGGGGGGGTGGTTAGTGTGCGTATGAAGCCGCAACCGCGCATTGGGGGAACAGACCCAGCGGGTCTGCACCTGGTCTAGTATTAGATAAAAATCAGGTTTTTAAACATATTGCAGCATGAAAGCTAATCAAATGATGCTATATAAATGTACATAGTACCAATTTACCCAATTTGTATTTCAGTTATTGCCAATATCACAATGTGTTCTTATTTCACATTGTTTCCTCATTGTTTTGTAATATTTCCAATAAGATTGACAAATTATTCTTACCTTCCATACATTTGCACTCTTCCCCGTGGCACAGCTTTAAAAGCTTATTTTCTCCTATAACATTGTAAAAGATAGTGCACCTTTTGTCTATAGAAATAAAACAAATGATATGTAATATGAGATTCTGCATTAATGCTTTAATATTATATGAATAAGTCATTAATCGTTACCATTCTCTTTCAAGCCGCCTAGTTGCCAAAACTAGAGTAAAAAGATGTGAAGGATAAGGGGAAATAGAACCATGAGATTAATGTCCACGTTAATTCCGCAGGTTGGATTTGGATCACAGAAACAACACAATATTGTCAACATTCTGGGCTGACGATTTTCCCCATCATTAAAATCCTGAAGCCTGCTCTGATTGTCTGAAAACTTAATTAAATATCTTAGGTAATCACACTTCTCTCTGTCATGTATTAAAACCAGGATGATATTCAGATGTGCTATTTGTGTGAAACATTCATTTCACTGAGACTATTAAAAAATATCATACCCAAATTGGCAGTGTTCAGCCATTGTGGATGACACGTCACGTAAAAGAAGATGCAAAAGGTTTGTTATTACAGTAAATGAACTTCCTTCTAAGGTGAAGACTCCTTTGATAAATGGTTGGCCATGGCAGATACCAAACCAAGGCTTTGCAGGTAGCACTTGCTGATTCCTCTGGATTATCTATTTGATCTCTTCTAGAAATTCTGTGTTGATCAACCAATTTAATCCCCATGATCAACAGGTAGACACAAAATGCTGGAGTAACTCAGCGCGTGAGGCAGCATCTATGGAGAGAAGGAATGGGTGACGTTTCGGGTCGAGACCCTTCTTCAGACTGATGTCAGGGGCGGGAAAAAGAAAGAATGTAGGCGGAGACATTAAGACTGTTTGGAGAACTGGGAAGGGGGAGGGATGGAGAGAGGGAAAGCAAGGGTTACTTGAAGTTGGAGAAGCCAATGTTCATACCGCTGGGGTGTAAACTGCCCAAGCGAATATGAGGTGCTGTTCCTCCAATTTGTGCTGGGCTTCACTCTGACAATGAAGGAGGCCCATGATCAACAGATGGATTGTAAATAACTGCTATTTTATAGGATTTTATTAAATGCGGTTTTATTACAAATGAAGCTACAACGATGCAGCCTTTAACCTCTGAAGTGTGCTGTTCCATCCACTTTGTAAAATTCTATAAGAGCAGCAGCTCTTTACAATACTTCTGAATATTGATCAAAGGGATTAACTTGGTCGATTAAGCAGACTGTTAATAATTTATCTGCCAAATACCCTCCCCTCACCTTTTCCACCTACCACTTGAGTGACTTTGTCCTACTAACCTCTCTTCTAGATTTCTCCCCCTTTTATAATAAATCTGAAGAAAAGTCCCGACCCAAAATATTGCATATCCATGGTCTCCGCAGATGCTGCTTGACCCGCTAAGTTACACCAACATTTTGTGTCCATTTTGTAAACCAGCACCTTCAGTTCCTTGAAGTTGATGGTTATTATCATCCTGATACCTACTCGTAGTGTTATTTCTGTGAAACAGTATGTCTGCAGGTCACCTTGAAAAATGCACCACAGCTTTCCTTGTAAATTGCAGCTTCCACAGAAATATTATGGGCGATGTCCCAGCTACATCCTAATCTGGCCAGCAGGCATTGTTCGAGCCCATCTTTTACCAAAAAAATATTGGGGAATCATATAAAAAAAACAATATATTCTTCAGTGCTAAAAACATAACTGCGGTTGCATAATTGCCTTGAGCTTTGATTGTCATCTGAGTAATAGCAAAAATAAAATAAAAAAGAAACAATAATAACACATAAAGTTCTTACTAATGTGATTGTGTTAAAGTCACATTTTCACAGCTGGACCTCAGTGTTTTATTTGGATATTAAACACTTTAAGCCAGTGTGAATAAGTCTTTTGGCAGCCCTGAAAATTTATATTGAAAACATAGGCAGAATTTTAAAAAGAAATGAAGCTGTAAATGTTTACTTTTTTTGAGCAATTTTGTCCATTTTGCAACCATGTGGATGGTACAATGGATGGAAAAAGAATTGGCTGATCTCTACAAAGTTTGGCATCACAGAGAATGATGAACTACCTGGAGAATGATAGTTGTAAACTGTGAAAGGAGACGGGGTAACCATTCCAACTTCCATTACTTCATAGACTAGGAATGCAACACAGAAGTATTGCTCTGATGGAATCTGAAATAAAAAGAAAACGGCAAGGTGAAAATTCAAGAATTGAAATACTGTGTACTTGGCATGAGGAGGTCTGATTGTTTTGGATCTGTACTTTAACTGAAATACAGATACTGGAGACAAGTTAACATTTTAGGATCCTAACTGGTCACATCCTAGGACTGGGCTAATTCAGAATGAGATATGGAAAAATGTCATCACTCAGTGCTGGAATCCCCTTGGGTTGTGCATCAACGTTGAGATTCATGGATCTCTAGACTCCAAGGGATATGGGGATAGAGCAGACCTGATGTCAAAGTTCAGCAATGCAGAGAACTAATAGGAACTATTCCTTCAAGTTCTTTTGTTTTTGTTTGGATTAAATATAATTTGCGGTTGTATTTGCAGTTGTTATTGGGTACGTCCACATCTGACATGTGGGAACCATTTAACGGCCAGTTGATCAAAATTCAGCACCAGCATGTTCCAGTAAGGAGGAGGGATAAGGGTAGCAAAGTAAGGGAACCTTGGATGAACAAAGAGATTGCAAATTTGGTCAAAAAGAAAATGAAAGTGCATGCAGGGTTTAAGAAGATGAAATCAGACAGAGACCTTGAGGAATATAAAGCAAGTGGGAAAGAACTCGTGGGCAATTAGAACAGCCAAAAGGGGCTACAATATGGCTTTTACGAGTCAGTTTAAAGAAAATCCCAAGGCTTTTTATACCTATATAAAAATATTCAGTCTGAACGTCTACGACTGGTGGAGTTCTGGGACTGCTGCTGTTTGTGATATTATATATAAATGACTTGGACATAAACATAAATAGGTTAGTTAGTAAGATGACACCAAGGTTTCTGGAGTCGCAAACTGTGAGGAAGGCTGTCAAAGTAAACAGAGGGGTATAGACAAGGTCAGAAATATGCAGAGCATGTGCTTTGAGAGGCTGGTTATGGCACATATTAAATCCAGCCTTGATCCTCTGTAGTTCTCCTATCATCCCAACAGGTCCACGTCTGATGCCATCTCTCTAGCCCTACATTCATCCCTGAAACTCCTGGATAAGAAGGACACCTATGTCAGACTCCTATTCATCGACGATAGCTCTACTTTCAACACCATTATCCCATCAAGCACATCTCCAAACTCGTGGAACTTGGAGTCAGAACTTCGCTGGACTTGACAGGATCCTTGACTTTCTGAACAACAGACCACAATCAGTAAGGATAATTCTCCACGATAACTCTCAACACTGGTGCCGTGCAAGGATATGCTCTCAGACCCCTACTATGCTCCTTATACATTCACGACTGTGCAGCCAAATACCAACTCAACACAACTCAATCTCCAAGTTTCCAGACGATACCACCGTAGTGGACATTGAATGATGGTGAGGCATGTACAGAAAGGTGATTAAAAACCCATTAATGGTGCCAAGACACCAACCTCTTCCTCAATGTCAGCACGACAAAGGAGATAGTGATTGACTTCAGAAAGCAAAGCAGTACACATACCTCAGTCTACATTGATAGCATTGCAATGGAGATGGTCAAAAGCTTCAAGTTCTTAGGAATAAATAGTACAAGTAATTTGTCTTGGACCAGCTGCATCAAATCTATGGCCAAGAAAGTGCCACAACGCTTCTACTTCCTTACAATGCTGAGGAAGTTTGTCACGTCTCCAACTACCCTCATACTTATACAGATGCACCATTGAAAGCATCTTATCCGGATGTATCACAGCCTGGTTTGGGAACAGCTCCAACCAAGACCTCAAGAAATTGCAGAGAACTGTGGACACAGCCCAGACCATCACACTAACCAGCCTCCTTTCCATTAATTCCATCTACACTTTATGCTGCCTTGGCAAGACCACCATCCTAATCAAGGACTAGTCTCGCCCCGGTCACTCGCTCTTCTCCACTCTCCCATTGGGCAGGAGATACAGACTCTACCACAAGAGAGTGGTCCTGATCTCCCATCTACCTCATTGGAGATCTTTGAACTTTATTTAATCAGACTTTATTGGAATTCAATGTTATATCTTTGCACTAAATGTTGTACCCATTATCGTTTATTGTTGCACTGTGTACTTGATTGTATTCATGTATAATCAGTTTTTGTTTACTGGATGGCACGCAAACAAACGCTTTTCAACGTGTCTTGGTAAACATGACAATAATAATGAAGAAACAAATGGCGTTCAATCCGATCAAATAGAAGGTGTTGCACTATGGGAGGTTCAAATGTAGGTGGGGAAATGTACAATTAATAGCAAGATCGTTAACATCATCGTTGTGCAGAGGGATCTTGCAGTCCAAGGATGGAAATATCAGGGTAGGTTTTTCATACAGAGGGTGGTGAGTGCCTGGATCATGCTGCCAGGGCTGGTGGTGACAGATATAATAGTGGCATTTAAGAAACTTTTGGATGGACACACTGATATAGGGGGGGGCCTGAGGAGGGGGATGGCAGCCCTGCCGGCAGTCTGTTTGTTTTTTTCATCCATTTTGTTATTTTTAGCGTTTGGTTTAATGTTCTTCTGTTTGTTTTATGTGGGGGGGGGGGGGGGGGTGTCGGGCTCCCACCGCTACCTTCAGACTTACCATCAAGGGCTCACAGTCTCGGGAGAGGCAAGTCGGGAGCTCCAACGCTGCAGAAGGTTCGTCCAGCCCCGACACGAGGTTTGATCGCCCGGCACGGGGGAGCTGACATCCCCCCGATGCAGGAGCTGAACGCCTCAATGCGGAGGGCCCAAACACCGCCGGCTACGGGAGTTAAGACCGTCCCGTCAACGGGGGGCTCGAGGCCCCCGACCAAGGAAGAACAATAAGGGATGGACATGGAACTTTTATTTCGCCTTCCATCACAGTGAGGAATGTTTAGGTGTCACTGTGATGGATGTTTATGTTAAAATGTGTTTACAGAGTCTGTTGCTTTTTTAAATTGTATGACTGACCTGGCCAGTGAAATTTCACCACACCAATTGGTGTATGTGACAATAAATGAACTTATGAACTTATATGCAGGGAATGATGAGATATGGATCATGTGCAGACAGATAAGTGTTGGGCTTGACATCATGTTTGGCACAGACATTGTGGGGTCCAGGGCCTGTTCCTGTGCTGTACTAAATACAGGACGTCATCTCTAAATCAGAGTTGTCATTCACATGGGACACCAAACTGAGGTTCCAAATGCCACAACAGGAGTAGATAAACTATTGTGTGACATTAAATTGTAGAAAATGAGGGAAGTTATCCATGATCACCATGTCAACATTAAAAAAAATTGTTTTAGAGCTGCAGCATTGAAAGAGGCACTTCTGCCCACCAAGTCTGCGCTGACCAGCGATCCCCACACATTAACACTATCCTACACACACTAGGGGCAATTTACAATTTCACCGAAGCCAGTTAACCTTCAATCCTGGACGTCTTTGGAGTGCGTGAGGAAACCAAAGATCTCGGAGAAAACACACGCAGGTCACAGGCAGAACGTACAAACTCCGTACAGACAGCACCCATAGTTCCAGCACTGCAAGCGCTATAAGGCAGCAACCCTTCTGCTGCTTCACCATACCACCCTTCTGTCCCTAATCCCTAATTAACAGAATGAAAACTTATCTAAACGTAATCACAGTTTTAATTGTGGGAGCTTGCTATGTGGGAACTATCTGGAAAATGACTAAAAGTCATAAATATTCCATTGACATGGACAGTACTTTGGGGCATCTTGTCATGAAAGGCATGATGTAAATGAAAGTATTGTTTTACCTTTATTTAGTTGGAAACTGATATGATTCAGTAAATTCAGATTTTTGCATTCATATTTATTTTGGTTTATTATTATCCTATAGCAGCCACTATCATTACAACATTATACTGTTCACTGTTGTCACCACTTATCTTAATTAATACAAAGCTTGAACAATAGAAGAAGAAAACAATAAATATTTGTTTATACTCCTTACTGGATTTATTTGAAGAATGACGCTTCTATCTGATATTCTATAGTCCAGAATGAGACCATCAACTCCATTTAACAGCTAAAGAAATGAAAACATAACATTTAGTCATCAAATAATTACATTATGGAGTTTTAAATGAGATATTACATAGATATAATTGCTTAACCATTTTTAGGTCCTCCTCATCTGGTAATAAGCCTGTGTTCAGGGTTATCTCCATGACATAATGGTCTGATTCCCCAACGTCATATTCAGATCTTGGTTTAGATCTAAAAACAAGAATAAAAAATAATATTTAATAACCCAACAGGAAAATTCCTGCTCTCAACTTCCCCTCGTGCCTCACTTGACTGCCCCTTATTTTGCAGCTTTGCCCCCTTGTTCATGCCCCTCATATTGGCGAAAAAAAAGGAATATCTACCTTGTCAAGCAGCTTAGCTTATATGTTTCAATAAGGTCACCCCTCGTTCCTTTAAACCTCAAGGATTACAAATACAATGCTCTAGCCTCTTCACATAAAGAATTAGTTCTGTGAATCTTCATTAGCCAGATACTCACGCTATTGATCTATCTCTAACCTGTTGCAGAACCACAATGCCCTCACCAAGACATGATCTTCCTCCTATGTTTATATCATGGGCAAATTGGAAAACCTTACAGTTCATTCCCTCCTCCATATAATTAATGTAAATATTAAATAATTGAAGGCGGTGAACTGATCTCCAGGGTAGTCCACCAATTACATCTCTTCGGCCAGCAAAGAACCATTTATTCCAACTCTTCATTTGCTATGTGATGGCCGGTTTTCCATCACAAGTTTTATCTGCATGCTATCCAATCAGATCAGGTAATACTATATATAAATATAATCAAGTAAAACTCAAGTACAATAGGTGGAGCAAAAGGGGAAATACAGAGTGCAGAATATATTTCTCAGTAGCATATTGTAGCACATCAGTTCCGTAGACAAAGTCCAATGTCCGCAATGTGGTAGAGGTGAATCAGACAGTACCCTAGCTTATGGTAGCCTGATAACAGAGCGGAAGAAGCTGTTTCTGTCTGGTGGAGCATGCTTTCAAGCTTCTCTCCAAACCTTTGGCACTTATCTTATGCACTAGCAACTCATCTGGCATTGTGTCAAATGCTTTTGGATATCTAAATACACTACATCTGTAGATTCACCTTTGTCTATTCTCCCTGAATTCTTAAAAAAATTCATGCAAATTTGTCAAACGTGATTCACCATTCATGAAACTATTTAGACATGTCTACAAATTATTTCTAAATTTTAAAGAGGAATATCTGCGCATGCTCTTTTGTAGCTCTGTTCTGACCATAAATAGAGAATTTTATACCTCACAAGTTGTTAGGACAAACATAATGTCACAGGCATTCCACAGTGCTTTGTCGACAGTTGAAAGGAGAAATCAACATTTAACACATTTAAAGGCTAAAGCATTAGCAGCGATGCAATTCTGATGCACCAAAATAATGACGCATTTTTGAAGTTGTTTACCCAAACATTTGGGATTGAATATACCTGAGGAATGGGTTTAATAATCAACTCATTCTGAAATCTGTTTCATGAGATGTGAATTGTTTCATGAGACGTGAATTGGCCAAGATTGACTGGCAATTAATTCTAAAAGGGTTGACGGTGGATATGCAATGGAAGACATTTAAAGACTGCATGGATGAACTACAAAAATTGTTCATCCCAGTTTGGCAAAAGAATAAATCAGGGAAGGTAGTGCATCCGTGGATAACAAGGGAAATCAGGGATAGTATCAAAGCGAAGGATGATGCGTACAAATTAGCCAGAAAAAGCAGCCTACCAGAGGACTGGGAGAAATTCAGAGACCAGCAGAGGAGGACAAAGGGCTTAATTAGGAAAGGAAAAATAGATTATGAAAGAAAATTGGCAGGGAACATAAAAACTGACTGCAAAAGTTTTTATACATATGTGAAAAGAAAGAGATTAGTTAAAACAAATGTAGGTCCCTTGCAGTCAGAAACAGGTGAGTTGATCATGGGGAACAAGGATATGGTGGACCAATTGAATAACTACTTTGGTTCCGTCTTCACTAAGGAAGACATAAATAATCTGCCGGAAATAGCAGGGGACCGCGGGTCAAAGGAGTTGGAGGAATTGAGTGAAATCCAGGTTAGTCGGGAAGTGGTGTTGGGTAAATTGAATGGATTAAAGGCCGATAAATCCCCAGGGCCAGATAGGCTGCATCCCAGAGTACTTAAGGAAGTAGCTCCAGAAATAGTGGATGCATTAGTAATAATCTTTCAAAACTCTTTAGATTCTGGAGTAGTTCCTGAGGATTGGCGGGTAGCAAACGTAACCCCACTTTTTAAGAAGGGAGGGAGAGAGAAAACGGGGAATTACAGACCAGTTAGTCTAACATCGGTAGTGGGGAAACTGCTAGAGTCAGTTATTAAAGATGGGATAGCAGCACATTTGGAAAGTGGTGAAATCATTGGACAAAGTCAGCATGGATTTACGAAAGGTAAATCATGTCTGACGAATCTTATAGAATTTTTCGAGGATGTAACTAGTAGCGTGGATAGGGGAGAACCAGTGGATGTGGTGTATCTGGACTTCTAGAAGGCTTTCGACAAGACCCCAGCTATTTACAATATATATTAATGATCTGGATGAGAGAATTGAAGGCAATATCTCCAAGTTTGCGGATGACACTAAGCTGGGGGGCAGTGTTAGCTGTGAGGAGGATGCTAGGAGACTGCAAGGTGACTTGGATAGGCTGGGTGAGTGGGCAAATGTTTGGCAGATGCAGTATAATGTGGATAAATGTGAGGTTATCCATTTTGGTGGCAAAAACAGGAAAGCAGACTATTATCTAAATGGTGGCCGATTAGGAAAAGGGGAGATGCAGCGAGACCTGGGTGTCATGGTACACCAGTCATTGAAAGTAGGCATGCAGGTGCAGCAGGCAGTGAAGAAAGTGAATGGTATGTTAGCTTTCATAGCAAAAGGATTTGAGTATAGGAGCAGGGAGGTTCTACTGCAGTTGTACAGGGTCTTGGTGAGACCACACCTGGAGTATTGCGTACAGTTTTGGTCTCCAAATCTGAGGAAGGACATTATTGCCATAGAGGGAGTGCAGGGAAGGTTCCTGGGATGTCAGGACTGTCTTATGAAGAAAGACTGGATAGACTTGGTTTATACTCTCTAGAATTTAGGAGATTGAGAGGGGATCTTATAGAAACTTACAAAATTCTTAAGGGGTTGGACAGGCTAGATGCATGAAGAATGTTCCCGATGTTGGGGAAGTCCAGGACAAGGGGTCACAGCTTAAGGATAAGGGGGAAATCCTTTAAAACCGAGATGAGAAAAACTTTTTTCACACAGAGAGTGGTGAATCTCTGGAACTCTCTGCCACAGAGGGTAGTTGAGGCCAGTTCATTGGCTATATTTAAGAGGGAGTTAGATGTGGCCCTTGTGGCTAAGGGGATCAGAGGGTATGGAGAGAAGGCAGGTACGGGATACTGAGTTGGATGATCAGCCATGATCATATTGAATGGCGGTGCAGGCTCGAAGGGCCGAATGGCCTACTCCTGCACCTAATTTCTATGTTTCTATGTTTCTATGAGGTGATTTCAATATCTTACTCAGTTCCTACAAAGTAAAATGATGCTGCATTAGGACTAATTTATTTTTAGTTTGGTACAGAGTCCAAAAAAATTAAATAGTTGTCATCTCACAATTCCCCCACTATTATATGCTAACAATAGCAAACAAAGTGTATTCTTCAACCATTGAAGCAATCAAGATTAAAAGAAAGGATTTTCCTACTATAAATGTTGACCTGATTTCTATTAGACCAGTTTTAATTAAGTCTTTGGTCATTATAATGGATTTGGAGATCACAATGGAAGTATCCTTCAGATTAACAGCTGCTAGTGTATTAGCAGCATAAGTAAAGCACAAACACTTTCTGACAACTAAGCTATTTCTAAGGATTGTTGTCCGAAATAGATATGATATTCATAAATGTTCAACTCGTGTACATAAACATTGCATATTGCAAACTCATTATTGCTTTGACTGTGAAGATATTTGTCATGTGCAGGAAAGAACTGCAGATTCTGGTTTAAACCAAAGATAGACACAAAATACGGTAGAAACTCAGCGGGCCAGGCAGCATCTCTCGAGAGGAATGGATGACGTTTCGGCTCGAGACCCTTTTTCAGACTCATATTTTTCATGTTATGTAATGTGATTAAGCATAATAATTCTGGTTAAATGGGATTTTGTGGGGCAGTGGTCTAATGCTGCTGGGGATCATAATTCATGGAATCATAAAATAAAATCATAAAATTAAAAAAATAGCTTGCACCCTTTACACCTTTCCCTTTGTGCTTGATGCAGGAGGCCTGAGTACTCCAGTTCCTCTTGTTGTATCATTACAATGGTGCCATTTCAGCTGATTAAGGAGCAATTATTGGATTGCTCCTGATGGTTAAGGTCATTGTGATAACTCACACAGAATAGGCTCCAGAGAGTCAGTTTTAAAGTGTGCTCCATATCATAAATAACAAATGCTGGAAACCTGAAACCAAAACAGTACATGTCCAAAATAGTGGTAGACAAAAAGTGCTGGAGAAACTCAGCGGGTGAGGCAGCATCTATGGAGCGAAAGAAAAAGGCACGTTTCGGGTCTTGACCCGAAACGTCGCCTTTTTCTTTCGCTCCATAGATGCTGCCTCACCCGCTGAGTTTCTCCAGCATTTTTGTCTACCTTCGATTTTCCAGCATCTGCAGTTCCTTCCTAAACATGTCCAAAACAGTAGTTAGTTATTCGACAGTAGTTTTCTATGGAAATAACAGGTGCATCAGAATATTGTTCTTTTTTTGCCACAAACACTGCACCTTTCCAGTATTTTCAGTTTATGTTCCATTTCAACAATTGCCCAGTAATTAGACCTCTGCCCACCTTCACGCCATCTCTCACCCAACACTTACTTTGCACAAGCTTTCAGACGATAAACCTTCCGAACGCCTGCAGGTTTTCTACCTGGAAATAGACCATCATTATTATTATTAATACATCTGAGTAAACTAAATCAGAATAAATCATATATTAACAATATCTTTTAAAAATTGTTACATTTTGATACATTATAAGAGTATAGACGTATATATTGAGTATAGAATTTGGGAGGTCATGTTGCAGTTGTATAAGACATTGGTGAGACGGCATTTAGAGTATTGTGTTCAGTTCTGGGCACCATGTTATAGGAAATATGTTGTCAAACTGGAAAGGGTACAGAGAAGATTTACGAGGTTGTTGCCAGGACTGGAGCGTCTGAGTTATAGGGAGAGGTTGAGTAGGCTGGGACACTATTCCCTGGAACGCAGGAGGTTGAGGGGTAATCTTACAGAGGTGTATAATATCCTGAGAGGAATAAATCGGGTAGACGCACAGGGTCTCTTGCCCAGAGTAGGGGAATCGAGGGACTGAAGATATAGGTTTAAGGTGAAGGGGAAAATATTTAATAGGAATCTGAGCAGTAACTTCTTCACACAAAGGGTGGTGGGTGTATGGAACAAGGTAGTTGAGGCTGGGACTATCCCAATGTTTAAGAAACAGTTAGACAGGTAGATGGATAGGACAGGCTTGGAGGGATATGAACCAAACGCGGGCAGGTGGGACTAGTGTAGCTGGGACATGTTGGTCGGTGTGGGCAAGATGGGCCGAAGGGCCTGTTTCCACACTATACCACTATGACTATGACTCCATTACGGCAGACAATGCAACTGTGGCTCCTATACTCACCTGACGTGGCTTTTGTAGCATCTATTTTTAGGTCGAAATGACAAGTTTCACCAGAACTGCCGATGACATAATATATACTTTGCATCTATGAAAAAACAAGATCCAATTAAATAGCTTTATGAAAATCTAACCTAACCCTGATCTTCTCATTTATGTTTTGAAACATGTGTGAAAATTCAGCAATATTAGTTGATTACCATGTTGGCTGAATATTGCACATAAAGCCCTACAAATTATGAACCAATTATTTTGGGCAATTCTGCCTTTGCTGGGGAATAAAACTAATCAGATGTCAAGAAAAAAATCACAAAGTAACTCAGCGGGTTAAGCAGCATCTCTAGAGAACATGGATTGGGTCAGGACCCTTCTTCAGACTGATAGGTATTGGTTTCACAAGTGACCCATAACACACATTAAGTAAAAAAGAGGTGAATTTTTTTGGTTTACACACAATTAGTCAATCTTTGGGTGGTGTTGCAAATGTTGCAAGTTTCAGTCATAACGCACAACAATTAGTTTGGTAAAAAATGTCAAGAAAGCCAAAGAATTTAAATATTGTAATGAGGTTGAAAATATAATGGACTCAACTGTTAGTTTAGTCTCAATGTCAAATCACTGCTCATTCTCCATTGATCAAAAAAAATAACAAGAATGTAACCACAATGCTACTGCTACCTAGTTAATTTTAACCTTGGTTTGTCCCTGCCTTTAAGAGAGGAAGGGAAAAACTTTGCCAAAGTTTACGGGTGGCCACGGTGGCGCAGCAGTAGAGTTGCTGCCTGGGTTCAATCCCAACTACATCTGTCTGTATGGAATTTGTACGGTCTCTCCGTGACTATATGGGTTTTCTCCGAGATCTTCAGTTTCCTCCCACACTCCAAAGATGTAGAGGTATGTAGATTAATTGGTCTGGTGTATGTGTAGATTGTCCCTAGTATGTTTGTAGGATAGTGTTAATGTGCAGGGATCGCCAGTCCGTGTGGACTCGGTGGGCTGAAGGGTCTGTTTCCCACTTGGGCGATCATTTCGGCGACTGTCAAGGTCGTAGCAGGTCTGCAAAAAACTGGCGACTGGACCCCCGTACGGCAATGTCTACGACAAGCTACAACAACCTACCACCTACTCGACGGCAAGCTACGGCAAGCTACAACAACCTACCACTTACTCGACGGCAAGCTACGGCAAGCTACCGAAAACCGGCGACCCATTAGGATATCCACCTACGACCACACCTACGACAACCTACGTCCACCCACGAGAAGCTATGACAACTGAAGACAACTTAAGACAATTCAGTTGCCGGTACCTGTTGTCGGTTGACGTAGGCTGAGTAGGTAATCGCCAATGGAATTCACCGAAGTCAGCACCAGCAACAATCTACGTCATCTGGCAACAACCTACGTCATCCCGGCGACAGCCTACGACAGCACCTACATCAGGAGAAGTCAAGCTAGGCTCATTGGCATCAGGCCCACTATGGCCGAAATTTTTTGAACATTTCAAAATCCAGCAGTGACCAGAAAAACGCTACAACTCTTTGGGCCACTGAGGAGACTATACAGGCGACACCCCGGCGACCATGTGGCGACAGCCCAGTCGCCTAAAAAAATCGCCAAAGTGGGACACTAAAAAAACGAAAAAACGAAAATAAAAACTTTTGTTTTTTGTTTTTTTATTATCTGGTCAGTTCTGATGCAGGTGGATATTATTGACTCTGTTTTTCACTCCCCATCAGCTGTTCGTCAATCATGATGCTTTGTATTTTGCAGTTTTCATGTTCTTTGTTTTTTCTTTTTCTATCATCATTATTCTATCAACATTATTAGTGCATCAACAGTTTATCCCCATTGCAACACAGGCCTCACCTTTTCAAAACCCACCTTCTCTGCAACTTAAAACTAACTTGTTTTCTCTCCATCCCAACTCTGATAAAGAATGTTTGACCCAAAATATTCACTTTTTCTGTCCACAAATGCTGCCTGATCAGCTGAGTATTTTCAATATTTTCTGTCTTTATTCCAGACTTCCAGCATCTGCAGTTTTATTGATTTTCACTAAGCTTCTTTCTGTCTGTTCACAAACCTTAACACAATCTTGGTCATATTGAATGGCGGTGCAGGCTCGAAGGGCCGAATGGCCTACTCCTGCACCTAATTTCTATGTTTCTATGTTTCTAAATCTCACATACATCCTTTCCAAGACCTTAACAGTGTTCTTAAAGTATGGTGACAAGTATGGTTGTCATCTATATCAATGAGAACGTACATGGCAAGATTAGCAAGGTGGCAGATGATACAAAAGGTTTTGCAGATGGTTACGAAAAATTGCAGCAGGGTCTTGATCGATTGGCCTTGTGAGCTGGGGAATGGTTGAAGGAATTTAATGCTGCCAAATGTGAGGTGTTACATTTTGGGAAGTCTAACATGGGCTGGAACTACACAGTGAATGGTATGGCTCTAGAGAGTGTTGTAGAGCAGAGTGATCTAGGAGTGCAGGTGCATGGTTCCTCGAAGATGGAGTTGCAGGTAGATAGGGTGGTCAAAAAGGCTTTTGGCAAAATTGCATTCATCAGTTAGAGTAATGAGTATAGAAGTTGGGAGGTCATGTTGCAGTTATGTAAGATGTTGGTGCCCATTTAGAGTATTGTGTTCAGTTCTGGGCACCATGTTATAGGAAAGATGTTGTGAAGCTGGAAAGGGTATAGAGAGGATTTACGAGGATGTTGCCAGGACTCAGGGCTCTTGCTCTAGGAAGAGGTTGAGTAGGCTGGAACTCTATTACTTGGAGCACAGGAGAATGAAGAGTGATCTTGTAGAGGAGGTGTATAAAATCATGTTTAAGGGCCTGTTTCCACACTGTATAACTCTAAGAAATTAGTGCACTATACCAATTGATACCCAACCAGTGTTCTCTAATACAAATGGACAATGGAATCATTTATCCTAATGAAACATTAAAAGCTTTACAAATTTACTTGATTTGTAATACAAGGGTGCACTAAACCAAATACTTGACCTGTACAATAATTTAAACTGTAAATGTCAGGCATCATTGCACAACATTCAATCTTCATTTCTCCACTCTTCTCCCCGAGATCATGTAAATAAAAATTGAAGGTTTCATATTTACAAATAATCTTTCCTTGATTTTTTTCAGTTTTGCAATGATCTGACAATTTAATAACTGGCACTGAGTAATAACTCTGGCACTGGCTCAGGCCACTTAAATCAGCTGCCCTGGACATTCTATGACTGTTTTTTTACTTGTATTTTAATGTTGCTTTTTTTTAAACTGCACTTTTTAAAAACTATTCGTACTGTTTTTATCAGGAACTGGATTGTTTTTTGTTTTGTTAATCGTTTTTATTTATGCGTGAAATATTTAAGTTTTTATGTGCGATGCTCCGGTATTCCCTGGGAAACGTCTTCTCATTTTGCACTGTACAACTGTTGCTTTGCAAGATGACAATAAAAGGATGATAATAATCCATCTGGAGCAGATTGATGTTGGAAAGGTGAAACAGAAACTTTATTAGGAAGGAAGTAGCACATACAAGGCTTAATGAGAGTATGATGACATGCATTGGGTGTAAGAACAGACCTTTCTCACGCAAAATAGGTAAAAAGAGATTGGTATCTGGATCAATGTTAACATACGTTACTAAAATCATTATTCAGATTCAGATTCAGATTCAATTTTAATTGTCATTGTCAGTGTACAGTACAGAGACAACGAAATGCAGTTAGCATCTCCCTGGAAGAGCGACATAGCAAATGATTTGAATAAATAATAATAAGTGTCCGGGGGGGGGGGGTGATTTGAATCCAACATTCCCAATCAGAATTCTTTGGGACCTTTCATGAGTTTATGAATTATATATAATCAATGTGATTACTAGGTCAGTCTCTAAGGTCAGAATCTAAGGTCAATCAGAATTTTGGTGAGTTTACAACATTAAGTTATTGAGCAGTTTTGCTGCACGGTAATTCATATTAATTATATAATTTTATTTTCCATCATAAATCATAGATCTGTAATATGCAGATTTTGTTTTCAATATGGGTAAATGAACATATCACTGAATCAATTACTTTAGGACTGAGGCTACACAACCGTGGGTATAGGTGACTTTAATACACTGGCAGATGGTGATGTGAAGAAAATAATTCATAAACTCATGAAAGGTCCCGAAGAATTCTGATTGGGAATGTTGGATTAAAATAGGTTAATCAAAGACCAACTGTATACATGGTTCAAATATTTCTATGATTGAGGTCTAATTGGATGAGATCAATAGACATGTCTCCATGATCAGCAAAGTCCATTTGATATGCAGCGTTATAATTTTTAAAAAGTCCATCATTGTATAGGTGTTACAATGAATGATTTCAATTATTCTCTGCGTAATTGATTCTTATACATTCTGCGTGTAAAACAAATCAGCACTAGTTCAGTCTGAAGAAGGGTCTCAGCCCATTCCTTCTTTCCAGAGATGCTGCGTCACCCGCTGAGTTACTCCAGCATTTTGTTACCTTTGACTTAAACCAGCATCTGCAGTTCTTTCTTACGCATTTAACCATTTTAATTCATATACGTTGCAGTTTTGGTTCATTTATTGTTCATTGAAATAAGGTAAATTTGTTACTTACATTAACGGTGGCTGTGCCAGTCCCGCCAGTAGTTGTAACAAGTAAATTGTCATTTTTTTCAATCTGCGAAAAATAGAACAAAAAGGGACAAAATGGTAGCAATATTATCAGGATGAAAAATAGCATTCTTGGTTTTCCAATTTCCAAACTTCAGCAAATGCAAACAAAGCCAAAAATGTACTTGCCTCTAATGGTCTTGTAAATGCCTTTTGTTCGTTCAGTTCAAATTTCTGAATATCTCCAAGCCTTTTGTATTTAACCATTACTGACATATCAAGCTTTGCATATTTCATTTTGATAACAAATTCTGTGAGAGCCTCGAGGGCTGTTACCGTGTCCTGCCATTAAAACAAAGTTAGGCATTTAGTATGTAGTATTGAAACAGACTGGAATCAAACAATCCTTGCACTCCCAGTTGTCAAGGGAGAAAAGAGTGTAATATATAATGGTCTAGAAATTAATAGTTGAAAATAGTTTTTACTTGGTGTTAAACAAAATTATATCAATTTCTAAGGCTTCTATTGCTTGATATGAAACTTGATTCTAGACTTT
Source organism: Amblyraja radiata (assembly GCF_010909765.2). NCBI lineage: Eukaryota > Metazoa > Chordata > Chondrichthyes > Rajiformes > Rajidae > Amblyraja > Amblyraja radiata. The sequence goes on from NC_045987.1 coordinate 27,537,558, forward strand.
CAAAAAGATTTTTGTTAAAACGGGAGCATGATTATGCCATTAAACTCCCCGATTAATGAAGGATGAGACTGGACTGGAGGTGAAGAGGTTTACCAGAATACTGCTCTGGATAAGAGGGTCCTGGCAAAAAAGAAAGGTTTAATTTGTTTCCTCTGTAGCTTTGAAAGCTGAGTGGAGACTTGATAGAGGTACAGTATATAAAATAATGAGAGGTATAGATAGGGTAGACAGTCAGAACCCTTTTACCAGAATGGGAAAATAAAATACTAGAGGACATAGCTTGAAGGTGAGAGGAGCAGAGTTTAAGGGAGATTTCTGGGACAGAGTTTTTTCACACACAGGGTGGTGAGTGCCGAGGGTGATGGTTGAGGCAGATGCAATAGTGACATTTAAGAGACTTTTGAATAGGCAGGTAGACACAAAATGCTGGAGTAACTCAACGGGACAGGCAGCATCTCTGGTGAGAAGGAATGGGTGACATTTCGGGTCGAGACCCTTCTTCAGACTGAATAGGCATGTGGATATACAGGGAATGGAAGGATATGGATTATGTGCAGGTGCATAACAGTTAGTCTTGGCATCAAGTTCAGCACAGACATTGTGGGCCGAAGAGCCTGTTCTTGTGCTGCACTGTTTGACGTTCAATACTTCTCTTGCCGAATGACATAGGCATTAGAGACATTTCAGGCAGCCACAGTGATCATTGGGAGAATGCAAAGAAGACCTCTTCATCTAAAACCCTGTCAATCCAGAGTTTACAAGGTCACATCCTCAAGGTTGGATTTCTCTGAGGTGTAATGTCTGCACAAGCTGTGCCTCAAGAAGTTACCTTCTGCAACCTAAATACAGGCTCTCATACATGCCTGGAGTGCCGCCAAAAGATAAGATGACTGCTATTCTCGGTTTCCCAGCTTCAGGGTCACTGCAAGCAGCTGCTGATCTATCCCTTATCTTACATTGCGCTGTTCATGGGTACTTTTCGAAGGTTGTCTGAGCCCCACATTCAAGGAGAGATGATTTCACCACATATCCTGCAGCCCACAGGAGTGGGCAGGGAGAGCGTAGAGGCTTATCATTGCTGCAGCCTTCTGCAAGATTAGACTATTTTAATCTTTACTGATATTATTCATACCACACCTCTCATGCAACCTCCTGCCAGGGGCACAAGGCTGGGACTCTAGGATCATTGTCTAGCACTCAGAAGATTCCTCCAGCAGCTAATGTTCTTCTGCCATCTCCCCCAGATTCCTTTCTGAGGACTTGGAGTACTTTCCCTTCACCCTCACATAATTTTTGTAGCTGTCTTTGAATTTGAACTTTGCAGCAGTTGGTAAAAATGTTGTTTGCAGTGTGGGTATGTTTCTTTGAAGGTCTGGCTCTTGAGGTTGAAACTAAGAACAGGCAGCTATGCAACTTTGATATATTAACACTAACATATTTACACTAATGAACTGGATAAAGATGTCTTATGAATCTTGCAGTGACAAGTAATCAATTTTGTCTATAAAAGAGTATCAATTAAAAGTAGAAAAAGAATTTCTAGGCTTAAGCAATAAATAATTTTAAACTTGTTAATTATTGGTTTTAGTTTAAGCACAGACACACAAAATATTCCGTTACTAATTGGTTTCACACTTCACTGTGTATTTCATCATCCATCAAAATACCATGCTTACTCTAAAGGACCTGTCCCACCAGCATGCGATTGCATGCGTCTAATGCGACCAAACGTGATCGCTTGAGGCGTACGGCCTCGCGGTGCCGGTTCCACTTCGATCGGCGGAGGCGTATGGAGTAGTGCGGGGCTCCAAAAATCTTGCACTGTTTGAAAATTCCGCGTGTCCACGGCCTGTCGGCCCGCAGCTGCATTGAGGCCGTACGCAACGTCTCAACGGGCGTACGCAGCTTCTTGATGCCGTATGCAGTGTCTTGACGTCGTATGCAGCGTCTTGACGGCGTACGCCTAGCACGTGGCGTTGCACGATGATGTCACCGACCGGCGTGGTGTTGCGCAATGACGTCACCGCCCGACGCCGTGCGACGTCCAAATTCAGTCGGCCCGCCTCCTGCCCAGTTGATTGGTGAGTTTGACGTAAATTACGTCACGCGGGAACTTTGCGCGTACTTAGCGCGTATTTACTGCGAACTCAGCGCGAACTCCGCTTCCGTTTGGTCGCGCTAGACGCATGCAATCGCATGCTGGTGGGACAGGCCCTTAACCAGTAAACGATGCTATGGGTGATCAATTTAGAAATCAATAGGTTTCATTAAATGAAACAAAAGACTGTGTACTTAAACATAATATACTGGAAGAGATTTGTCATCAGTTACAACTGCTAAACGCATAAGACAATAGTGGCTTCATGTTGTAAACTAGATTCACGATTTTGCTTCTCATTGACTTGAGTGAAACTGATTTTTAGAAGTGAAGTGCAACAATGAGTCACTACAGTATAATACATTTGGCGTCTATGAACACATACACATTTCCACCCCTCTTTGGTATATCTGCCTGATTTTTAAAAATAGATACCAATAGTGATACTCATATTTTATGCACAGTTATTACAGGTTCGGCTGCGAATTAGTTTATAGTGACAGGCGTATTTACTTGTGTTGAAATGAATCCTCCTCCATAGCGCTGTTTTTCAGTTAGCCATTTAACAATGGGGTTTGCATACATTTTATCAGTGGAAAGCAACACAGCCAGAAGAGCATATGATGTCGTCTGTATTACTCGTGCAGTTACTTCATTCGAAGAAGTCTCTTTTGTATCTTTCCAATAACGAAGTGTAGGGGGATTTCCTGTTGGATTACAAATATGAAGCATCATTTGCACATCTTATTATAAATTCACCTTCACACCAGGAATTTGCAACAGCACTCTTTAAAGATAATGCAATACATTAGCATTTTCTGGACATCTTTAATTTCATTATTATATTTGGCATCTTTGTATTTTGAAATATCATTTGTACGCTGAGTTCGGATAATTTATTTTGTATTCTGCAAGAAGAGAAATGTAACTGGTGTCGAACATCAGCACCCCTTCATCAGCTCCCAGTTAGATGAAGTCAGGTATATCAACCAACAAAGGCATTGCCAGGTAGGTCCTGGTTAAATGTAAGTCAGTTAGGACACAAACATGAGACATGAATGTAGAAATCCTGAATAACGAACAAATTAACCCAGTGGCACCAGTAATAGAGCCACTGCCTCACAGTTCCAGAGACATTGGTTCAATCCTGCCCTCTGGTGCTCTATGCACAGTTTGTTAGTTCTCTTTGGAACATGGATTTCCTCTGGGTGCTCTGATTTCCCCCCACATCTCAAAGACGATCAGGTTAATGGGTTAACTGACACAGTAAGTTGCACAGACTCAGTGAATCGATGGGCGTGTTTCGAAGGGCATGTATATCGCTTTGACTACATTTACAGGCAACAAAAACTTGTTAACAGTAATCTGAACCATTTAAAGCCGACACAAAACTAAAAGAATGCAGAGGACAGGGATGTACCACAGGTGTAAGAAACCCCTTACCATTTGACAAAAAGAAACAAGAATTGTGGGAGGCACATTATACATTATAATCGGCTATATTTTTCACACATTTTTACGCAATTGTATTCTTTCAGATATTGAAGCAGTAGTTCAATGCATTTCCGGTAGCTGTCCATCCACACATGAATGGTAAACCTCGCTATCCCTTTATTAACACCCCTATCCCATCATAGGGCATTTCTATTCACATTGCCCATTCCTAGCCTTCGCCATCACACTTCTCCCAACCGTTGTGACATGGACATTTGGCCTAAATAGTTTACATTTACACTGCACACATGTTTCATAGTAATACTCATCTTCCCATCTTCATCAAAACCATTAGTTCTTCTTTCCCCCACACTTATCCTAATGTCAAATACAGGGTTACCCACTCTCTGTAAGAATGCAGCTCGATAGGACTTTTGTAAGGCCGCATTTGGAGTATTAAATGCAGTTCTCTGAGAGGTACTCTGAGTAGTTGAGGAGCAAGTTCTCAGCTAATAACTCTACTTCAGTGTGGAAGGGCTTGCAAGAAAACACCAGCTACAAGATGAAAAGCCCCTGCTCCTTGGGCAATCCTCAGCTGACCAACGACCTGAACGAGTTCTTCTGTAGGTTCAATACCCTCCCCCACCTCCCCAATCACCACTTCACACCCACTTACAGCCTGACTCCAGTCTGCAAAGACTGGGCCCTCGTCCACTACACACCCCCTCCTTGCTGCCCAACACCAGTCTGGCCACTTCTCCTTCACTAACAATAGCAATTGAGGAGGTGGAAAAGCTATTCAGGAGAAGCCAGAAATCTCCAGGACCGGACAATGTTTCCCCCTTTACCCTCAAGCTCTGTGCCGAACAACTGGCACCGGTTTACACAAACATTTTCAATCGGTCCCTGCAAACCTGCACTGTCCCTGCCTGCTTGAAAGTCTCCACTATTGTTCCCGTATCGAAAGAGGGGATAGGTATAAGGTGAGAGGGAGAAAGGAAATGTGCGGGGCAAGTTTTTTTATACAGAGAATGGTGGGGGTCTGCAACATACGGTCAGTGGTGGAGGCAGATAAGATGGTGGTGTTTTAAAGGCTTTGGGGTTGGGACATGCAAATGCAGGGAATAGAGGGATGTGGATCATGTACAGGCAGGTGAGATCAGTTTAATGGCATCATGTTCATTTATTATTCATTTAGAATTTGAGTAAACACATTTCACATTAATTCCTAGTAATTCCCTTATTTATTGCCAACTATTTTAAAATCTACAAGTTGCAAGTGGAGTGGAGTTCAGAAAAAAGGAAACATCAGAATAAGGTACTGTTAAGACCACATCTGAAGTACTGTGTGCAATTTGATCCCCTTATTTATGGATGGATATACTAGCATTGAAGGAGGTCCAGAAGAGGTTCACCTCACAAATTCCTGAGGGGAAGTGGATGGTCCTGTTGAGATTTATATTCCTTGACATAGGTTAGAAGGTGAGAGGGCAGATTTTATTAAACACCTGAGGGACACATGTGGAGTCCAGAAGAATCAGAGATTATCTGATTAAAACATGTAAGATGCTCAGGAGGCATGGCATCTCTTGCCCAGGTTAGGGAAATTGAGGACCAGAGAACGTTGGTTTAAGGTGAGGGGGGAAAGATCAGGGACAGTGCTGAAGGCAGATAAGATAGTGGTGTTTAAAAGGCGTTTGGGTTGGAACATGGAAGTGCATGGAATAGTGGGGTGTGGGTAAACCTGAGGAGTAGCTTTTTCACACAAAGGGTGGTGGGTATATGGAACGAGCTGCTGGAGGAGGTAGTTGAGGCAGGTATTATTACGATGTTTAAGAACCATTTAGACAGACACATGGATAGGACAGATTTAGAGGGATATGGGGCAAATGCAGGCCGGTAGATGGGACATGTTGGTTGGTGTGAGCAAGTTGGACCGCATGTTTCCATGCGGTATGACTCTATAACTCTATGCGTTTCTTTTTGCATTAGTATTGTGGAAATTATTGAATTTTTATAATCCTGTCTCGGAGCGGCTACATGACATTCTCAAGGAGGTGGGTGAGCAGCCGGAAATCGTTGAGCATGTATGCACAAATGACATAGGTGTGTAAAAGGACATCCTTTTAAGGAAGTTTGTTAATGCTACTTGGAAGGATTTTCACTGGAATGGAAATGCGGTGGGAACCAGAGGGGCAGTCAACAAATGGAAGGGCTGATGAGAAAGTGGAGGTTATGACAAATATATCTCAAAAGAAGGCCGGGCAGGGAGAAGTTGATGAATATGGGGATTATAAAGGGTAGAGTGTGGCTATTACACAGGCCCTTGAGTTGTGGCAACATCCTCGTTAATATTCTCTCAACCCCTTCCAGCTTGACAACATCTTTCCCATAACCTGGTGCACAAAACTAAACACAATACACTAAACGCGGCCTAAGCAACATCTTAAACAACTGCAACATGATCTCCCAACTTCCATACTAAATGCTATGACTGATGAAGGCCAATGTGTCAAAGGCCTCTTTGACCACATTATCTACCTGTGATGCCACTTTCAATGAACTATGCACCTGTACTCCCACATCCCTCTGCTCTACAATACTCTCCAAAACCCAACCGTTCAGTGTAGGTCCTGCCCAGGTTAGTGTTCCCAAAATGCAACAGCTCACATTTTTCTGTTAAATTTCATCAACCATTCCTCAGCCCACCTGCCCAACCGATCAAGATCCTGCGACAATGTTTGACAACCATCTACACGAAGTACATTCCTGCCCACTTTTGTGTCATCTACAAACAGTTATGGGCCCAGCACCGAATCCTGATGTACGCCACTAGTCATAGGCCTCCATTCTGAATTGCAACCTTCCACCATCACACTCTGCTTCCTTCCATAAAGCCAATTTTCTATCCATTCAGCTATCTCGCCTTGAATCCCATGCAATCTAAGCTTCCAGTAGCAGCCTACCATGTGGAACCTTGTCGAATGCCTTACTGAAATCCATGTACATAACATCTACGTCTTCATCGACCTTTTTGGTCACATTCTCAAAAAAGTAGATCAGATTCATGAGACATGACCTCCCACAAACAAAACCATGTTGACTATCCCTAATCAGCTCATACCCATCTAAATGAATGTATATCCTATCCCTCAGAATACGCTCTGGTAACTTTCCAACCACAGATGTTAAGCTCACTGGCCTGTAGTTCGGAGCATTTTCCCTGCAGCCCTTCTTGAATAGAGGCACAATATTTGCCCACCTTGAGTCTTCCGGCACCTCTCCTGTATTTAATGCCTCATAAATCTCAGACATCTAGGAGAATTAATGAATTATTTGACGTATAACTATTTATGTGATATCTATCATTACCTATTACAAAGGCTTCGTGCTTTAGTTTCTCCAAGGCTTGAGAAGCAGCGTTACTTCGGTGGTCTTCCAATGCGAGTGCATAAGCTGTTATTGCTAATGAGAGTGTACTCTTAATGGTCCCCATGTTCTTTGACAGGTATTCATTAGCTTTAATTATTGCTCTCTTAATTCCCTGAAAGAAATCAGTTAAAATATTTTTAAGAACATAATATTAAGATGGAAAACTAGACAATTGGCTGAGCTCAGTATACAATGACACATTTACTCTCAGAAGGTTCTCCACGCAACTTACTTACATGGTGACTCAATTCAAAAATTAAACAAAATAAAATAATTACAACAGAAACTACAGCAAATATTCAGCGGCTCAACTATCCGTGGAGAGAAAAGGCATTGGCCTGAAACAGTAATATGCCTTCTCTCTCCATAGTTGTTGTGTATTTTGTCAAGGATGCCAGGGGTTATGGGGAGAAGGCAAGAGAATAGAGTTGAGAGGGAAAGATAGATCAGCCATAATTGAATGGCGGAGCAGACTTGATGGGCCAAATGGCCTAATTCTGCTCCTAGAACTTATGAACTTATTTTCTGCATATTTTCACAGCATCAATGGTTGGCTATGTTATAGAGTAATAACATATCGAGGGGCACAACTGATAATCTACAAAAGCAATACATAATCAATAAATAAATTAATCAAATCTATATGTTATTACATCAACATAAGGTGTTATCTTGTTACTTTCTGACAGGTACATAAACATGACATCTAATCATTTGAACAGAACCTACAGCTTCATGTAAATAACAATTCTGCTTGAAATAAATGATAATTACGATTATTATAAATAATTAAAATAAGATTGGAATTAATCACTAAATAATTCAAGTTGATAATATATCTTGTATCAATGATCATACAATGACGATTACACTGCACATAGTTTTATTTTCACTCACTTCAGTTTCACAGGTATCAAATGCTTTTTGAATGGCGATACTGGTAAAAGCAGTCAAGTACATTGTTCTGTCCTTAGCTTCCTTCTTCAGTGAACCCTGGAATAATATATGTAATACAGATTTACTACTGTGAATATCTGCTGTGGATTATAAGTGAGATTTCACTTTCAAATAGTTAACTCAAACTCTGTTCTGCACTAATTCCCTAAAAGAAATCAGTTAAAATAATTATTAAATCCTTTATTCAAAAATAATAATTAAAAACTTTATTAAAAAATTCAGATGGAAAACTAGACAATTGGCTGAGCTCAGTATGCAATACAGAATGCAATACAATATGCGGCGGGACGGTGGCGCAGCGGTAGCGTTGCTGCCTTACAGCACTTACAGCGGAGTTTGTACGTTCTCCCTGTGACCGCGTAGGTTTTCTCCGGGATCTTTGTTTTCATCCCACACTCCAAAGGCTTGTAGGCTAATTGGCTTCGGTATAAATGTAAATTGTCCCTTGTGGGTGTAAAAGAGTGCTAATGTGCGGGGGTCGCTGGTTCGTGCGGACTCGGTGGGCCGAAGGGCCTGTTTCCCCGCTGTATCTCTAAACTAAAATAACCTGAACTAACCTGTAAATGCTTTGGAATATAATCTGAATGTTCCGTGAATGATCCATCCGAGCTTTGACGGGCATGCATGAGCCAAAGTGTTGTTTTACATATCGATGCTTTATCCAGTGAAAGGTACCCACTGATTTGTGTAAATATCCTTAATATAAAAGCTGTTACCCTGTAAATAAAATAACACGTTATTTTGATAAATGTAAAAATGGTATGGATCAGCGGTGTGTAAACCAGTGACTATCCCTTTTTATTAGTATGATCAGGAATTTAGAATTGCAATTGTAATAAAATTAAAGTTTTTGAGTTCCAGTCACGATCCTTGTCTTACTTTACAACTGTGACAGAGATATCATGATACATTTATATATTTCACAGTTTATTGTTTCAGCAGAAAGCTAATCCATCTTTTTAGACTTTTCTTCAGGATCGAGAATGCTTCCACTTCGGTACTAAGGAGAAGGGCGACATGGTGGCGTAACGGTAGAGTTGCTGCCTTACAGTGCTTACAGTCTCAGAGACCCGGGTTTGATCCCGAGTATGGGTGCTGTCTATATTGAGTTTGTACGTTCTCCCCGTGACCGTTTTCTCCGAGATCTTCGGTTTCCTCCCATACTCCAAAGGCATACACGTTTGTAGGGTAATTGGCTTAGTTTAATTGTAAATTGTCCCTAGTGTGTGTAGGATAGTGTTAATGTGTGGGGATCACAGTGCGGACACAATGGGCCAAAAGTCCTGTTTCCGCGTTGTATCTCCAAACTAAACTAAAGAAGACACCTGCCCACAGATAAATTTTAATGTGAGGTGTCCATTGTGCATCAGATTTCACATGGTCTTGAAGACAAGGAGATCCCACTTGGCCGGTAACCAGGCTCTGCCACACAGACTTAGCACACAAAGACTTTTAAGCATGAGGGATTCTCACACACGCACTTTGTTGACCTACAAGTACTTGAAATTGGAGAATTCACTGTTCATTCCATTGGGTTGTAAGCTACCCATGAATAGGAGGTGCTGTCGTCCAGTTTGAGCGTGGCCTCACTCTGGCAATGGAGGAGGCCCAGGATAGAAAGATCTGTATGAGAATGGAACTCACATTTTAACTCCACTCTCCATTCCTGTAATGACCTATCTGTCTTGGGCCTCCTCCATTGCCAGAATGAGGCCACGCTCAAACTGAAAGAAAGCACAGTATGAACTTGCTCTCTCCTTCCCTCCTCTCCTCCCCAGTGTGCACGCATTTCTCCCAACACCCCAGTTACCCTTCCATTCGTTCATCTCCCACCTCTCATCCATCCCTCCCGTCTACTAGTCCCTCATTTCCCGTTTATCCCTCTCTCTACCCTCCCCCGTCCCATTTCACTTGTATCCCCCCCCCCCTGGCTTTACACATCCTCCTCTTCCTCTATGTAGCACCATTAGGCTTCCTTTTCACCTCTAGCTTTTGACACTATCACCACACATCCACAAATCGTACCCCCCTAACATGTTTCCACCTAGCATTTGCCCGCCTTATCTCTACGCCACCACTCTTTTCCAGGTTTTGCCCTGCTACTCCATCAGTCTGAAGGAGGTCCCAACCCCAAACATTTTCTGTCCGTTGCCTCCACAGATGCTGCCTGACCCACCAAGTTTCTCCACACTCTTGTGTTTTTTATTTACTATCAATACAGCGTAGTGCTTACCAAGTGCTGGCCTCTCCGCCCTTCCACATGCTATACGAATCAACATTTTTGGTCTGGAAAGACATGATACTCGTAATACCTTTACAAAATGAATTAGAAAATGCAAAGATTAGTAGATAATAAAAGAAGAAATACACAATGAACAAATAGGTCTCATCATACACGTGGGCTGTATTCACTTCCTTACACATGAAATTGTGAACAGTATGTACGATTTAGCAACTTTATTTCAACAGTTATGACTCCTCCATTCCTGGCCCCCTTCATCCCCTCCCCATAATTATAGCAGATTTACACTATTATAATAATTATCTGCAGATGGTTTCTGTAGATCTGCTGTTATGATGGATAACATAACTTAGTACAAATATAGGGATCAAAATTAGGTAGAAGAATGAATAAGAAAATAACTAAGAACTATAACACTGTGTTTAATCTTACACAATGTTTGCCTTAGAATATTTCCGACACCATTTTATTTATCCATAGCTGTTTCTCACTTTGCTTGTGAAATTTCTGCAAATTATCACCAGCTATTCCAATTTATTTCCTTCTTTTTTCCCCAGTAGGAGTATTGCTCACAGCTCCAGTGATTCAGGTTCAGAACATAGGAAAGTACAGCACAAGAGCCACCACTACCAGCTCTGGCCGTGTGTTCCAGACAACTGCCACATTTACGTGTGTGTAAAACAAATTTCACTCTGCATAGCTCCTTTAAACGTTGTCTCTCTCAGCTTAAAGTCCCTGTGCTATACTGTTCTATATTCTATGCCCTCTAGTATTTGACATTTCCACCATGGGAAAAAGATTCTGATGTCTACCCTATCTATGCATCCCATAATTTTATACTTAATTTCTGGTCTCTCCTCAACCGCCAGCGTTCCAGGGAAAACACTCCAAGTCTGGCCAACCTCTCCTTCTAAGTAATACCCTCGAATCTAGGCAGGATTCTTGTAAATCCCCCAGCATCTTCTCCAGAGCCTCTGCATCCTTCCTGTAATGGGTTGGCCAGAACAGAACTTAATATTCTAAAAGCAGCCTAAAAAAAGTCCTATAAAGCGGCATTATGACTTCCTGATTCAATGCCCCGACCAATGATGGCAAGCGTATGCCTTCTTACAACTCTTATCCACTTGTGTTGCTACTTTGAGGGAGTTATGAAGACCCCAATATCCCTCTGTACATTAATGTTGTTAAGGTCTTGCCATTAACTCTGTACCTTCCCCTTGCATTGGACCTACCAAAGTGCAACACACTTGCTCAGATTACACTCCATTTGCCATTTAATTTGTTGCTGATTATATTGTAGACTTTTGACAGCCTTCTTCACAGTCCACAACTCCAGAAATCTTGGTGTCGTCAGCAAACTTACCTACCACCCATCTATATTGATGTCCAGGTCATTAATATATATTTCAAACAACAGGGGTCATAGAAACATAGAAACATAGAAAATAGGTGCAGGAGGAGGCCATTCGGCCTTTCGAGCCAGCACCGCCATTCATTGTGATCATTGCTGATCGTCCCCTGTCAATAACCCGTGCCTGCATTCTCCCCATATCCCTTGACTCCATTAGCCCCTAGAGCTCTATCTAACTCTCTCTTAAATCCATCGACTTGGCCTCCACTGCCCTCTGTGGCAGGGAATTCCATAAATTCACAACTCTCTGGGTGAAAATGTTTTTTCTCACCTCAGTCTTCAATGGCCTCCCCTTTATTCTAAGACTGTGGCCCCTGGTTCTGGACTTGCCCAACATTTGGAACATTTTTCCTGCATCTAGCTTGTCCAGTCCTTTTATAATTTTATATGTTTCTATAAGATCCCCCTCATCCTTCTAAACTCCAGTGAATACAAGCCTAGTCTTTTCAATCTTACCTCATATGACAGTCCCGCCATCCCAGGGATCAATCTCGTGAACCTATGCTGCACTGCCTCAATCACAAGGATGTCCTCCCTCAAATTAGGAGACCAAAACTGTACACAATACTCCAGATGTGGTCACACCAGAACCCTATACATCTGCAGAAGAACCTCTTTACTCCTATACTGAAATCTTCTTGTTATGAAGGCCAACATTCCATTAGCTTTCTTCACTACCTGCTGTACCTGCACGCCAACTTTCCGTGACCGGTGTACAAGGACACCCGGGTCTCGCTGTACGTCCCCCTTACCTAACCTAATCCCATTGAGATTATAATCTGCCCCCTTGTTTTTGCCGCCAAAGTGGATAACCTCACATTTATCTATATTATACTGCATCTGCCACGCATCTGCCCACTCACTCAACCTGTCCAGGTCACCCTGCAACCTCCTAACATCCTCTTCACAGTTCACACTGCCACCCAGCTTTGTGTAATCCGCAAACTTGCTAGTGTTGCTCCTAATTCCCTCTTCCAAATCATTAATATATATGGTAAACAGTTGTGCCCCAACACCGAGCCTTGCGGCACTCCACTCGCCACTGCCTGCCATTCTGAAAAGGACCTGTTCACTCCTACTCTTTGCTTCCGGTCTGCCAACCAATTTTCTATCCATGTCAACACCCTAACCCCAATACCATGTGCTCTAATTTTAGTCACCAGTCTCCCGTGCGGGACCTTATCAAAGGCTTTCTGAAGGACTAGATACACTACATCCACAGGCACCCCTTCATCCATTTTACTTGTCACATCCTCAAAAAATTCCAGAAGATTAGTCAAGCATGATTTCCCTTTCATAAATCCATGTTGACTTGGACTAATCCTTTTACTGCTATCCAAATGCCCCATTATTACCTCTTTAATAATTGACTCCAGCATCTTTCCCACCACCGAAGTCAGGCTAACTGGTCTGTAATTCCCCGTTTTCTCTCTCGCTCCTTTCTTGAAAAGTGGGATAACATTAGCTATCCTCCAATCCACAGGAACTGATCCTGAATCTATTGAACATTGGAAAATGATCACCAATGCGTCCACTATTTCTAGAGCCACCTCCCTGAGGACCCTGGGATGCAGACCATCTGGCCCAGGAGATTTATCATCCTTCAGTCCCATTAGCTTACCCAATACTATTTCTCGTCTAATGAAAATTTATTTCAGTTTCTCTACCCCCTTAGATCCTCTGTCCTCCAGTACATCTGGGAGATTGTTTGTGTTTTCCTTAGTGAAGACAGATCCGAAGTACCTATTCAACACTTCTGCCATTTCCTTGTTGCCCATAATAATTTCACCCGTGTCTGCCTTCAAGGGACCCACATTTTACTTTGTTACTCTTTTTCCCTTAACATATCTAAAGAAGCTTTTACTGTCCTTCTTTATATTCCTGGCCAGCTTCCCCTCGTACTTCATCTTTTCAGCCCGTAATGCCCGTTTTGTTTCCTTCTGTTGTCCTATGAAAGTTTCCCAATCCTCTGACCTCCGGCTACTCTTTGCTGTGTTATACATCTTTTCTTTTAGTTTTATTCTATCCCTAACTTCTCTTGTCAGCCACGGTTGCCTCCTACTCCCCTTAGAATCTTTCTTCCTTGTTGGAATGAAATGATCCTGCGTCTTCCGGATTATGCCCAGAAATTCCTGCCATTGCTGTTCCACCGTCATTCCTGCTATGATCCCTTTCCAGTCTATTTTGGCCAGCTCCCCTCTCATGCCTTCATAGTCCCCTTTGTTCAATTGCATCACTGCCACTTCCGATTTAACGTTCTCCTTCTCAAATTGCAGATTAAAACTAATCATATTATGATCACTACCTCCAAGCGGTTCCTTTACCTCGAGTTCTCTTATCATATCTGGTTCATTGGACAACACTAAATCCAGAATTGCCTTTTCTCTGGTCGGCTCCATTACAAGTTGCTCTAAGAATCCATCTTGGAGGCATTCTACAAACTCTCTTTCTTGGGGTCCTGAACCAACCTGATTTTCCCCAGCCTGCCTGCATATTGAAATCCCCCATCACCACAGTGGCATTACCTTTGTTACATGCCACTTTTAACTCCTGCTGCAACTTACACCCTACATCCGGGCTACTATTTGGAGGTCAGTAAATAACACCAATTAGTGCCTTCTTGCCTTTGCAATTCCTCAACTCAATCCACAGGGACTTTACCTCGTCAGTCCCGATGTCTTCCCTCGCAAGGGACTGAGAACTGCTCTCTGCAGAACTCCACTGGTCACAGACCTCCAGCCTGTAAAATACCCTTCCATCACAACCCTCTGTCTTCTATCAATAAGCCAGTTTAGAATCCACATGACCAAGTCATTGTTAAACCCTTGCATCTTCGTCTTTTAATCAGCCTACTATAGGTGACTTTACCAAATGCCATCTAGACAGGAACCACCACCTCTACCCTCATTGATCACCTTTGTCACCTCCTCAAAAAACATGATTGTTAGGAAGGCATGACACAAACTGCTTTTGTACAAAGCAATGCTGACTGTCCCTGATTAACCCATTCTCTTCCAACATGTAGCCTTCTGTTCTGTCCTTGTGGTGTTTGCACCTTTTCTCAGTGACTGCGCTGGCTTTCCCAAGGTTTTTCAGTTTCCTCCCAGATCTCATTAGTTCCTGTGAGTTACACTTAGTGAATAAGAAAGTCATGAAAGTGTGGGAATTGGTGAGCAGAGTGCGAGATATGTTACTAAGAACTAAGTAGGTTAATGGGATCAGTGGGATTGCTCAATGGACTGGGACAGACTTGATGAACAGAATGGTTCCTGTGTAACAAGGAAACATGAGGAAAAAATATGAACTCTGATTAAAATTAAAATGACATGGTTCACTACTTGCTTATCATTACTGCTGAGTTGCAAGTTAATATCCCTATCTACATTAAAAAAACATTTACCATTAATTAATCTCCTTAACTCCCCTTGCAGGCCAACCACTTTTATGCTAAATTTATATTATTATTTTGATCTGTCTTTGATATGCTTCAATCCAAAACACCATTTTGCAATTACCATAATCTAAACACTATTCTTACAACTCTTATCCACTTGTGTTGCTACTTTGAGGGAGTTATGAAGACCCCAATATCCCTCTGTACATTAATGTTGTTAAGGTCTTGCCATTAACTCTGTACCTTCCCCTTGCATTGGACCTACCAAAGTGCAACACACTTGCTCAGATTACACTCCATTTGCCATTTAATTTGTTGCTGATTATATTGTAGACTTTTGACAGCCTTCTTCACAGTCCACAACTCCAGAAATCTTGGTGTCGTCAGCAAACTTACCTACCACCCATCTATATTGATGTCCAGGTCATTAATATATATTTCAAACAACAGGGGTCATAGAAACATAGAAACATAGAAAATAGGTGCAGGAGGAGGCCATTCGGCCTTTCGAGCCAGCACCGCCATTCATTGTGATCATTGCTGATCGTCCCCTGTCAATAACCCGTGCCTGCATTCTCCCCATATCCCTTGACTCCATTAGCCCCTAGAGCTCTATCTAACTCTCTCTTAAATCCATCGACTTGGCCTCCACTGCCCTCTGTGGCAGGGAATTCCATAAATTCACAACTCTCTGGGTGAAAATGTTTTTTCTCACCTCAGTCTTCAATGGCCTCCCCTTTATTCTAAGACTGTGGCCCCTGGTTCTGGACTCGCCCAACATTTGGAACATTTTTCCTGCATCTAGCTTGTCCAGTCCTTTTATAATTTTATATGTTTCTATAAGATCCCCCTCATCCTTCTAAACTCCAGTGAATACAAGCCTAGTCTTTTCAATCTTACCTCATATGACAGTCCCGCCATCCCAGGGATCAATCTCGTGAACCTATGCTGCACTGCCTCAATCACAAGGATGTCCTCCCTCAAATTAGGAGACCAAAACTGTACACAATACTCCAGATGTGGTCACACCAGAACCCTATACATCTGCAGAAGAACCTCTTTACTCCTATACTGAAATCTTCTTGTTATGAAGGCCAACATTCCATTAGCTTTCTTCACTACCTGCTGTACCTGCACGCCAACTTTCCGTGACCGGTGTACAAGGACACCCGGGTCTCGCTGTACGTCCCCCTTACCTAACCTAATCCCATTGAGATTATAATCTGCCCCCTTGTTTTTGCCGCCAAAGTGGATAACCTCACATTTATCTATATTATACTGCATCTGCCACGCATCTGCCCACTCACTCAACCTGTCCAGGTCACCCTGCAACCTCCTAACATCCTCTTCACAGTTCACACTGCCACCCAGCTTTGTGTAATCCGCAAACTTGCTAGTGTTGCTCCTAATTCCCTCTTCCAAATCATTAATATATATGGTAAACAGTTGTGCCCCAACACCGAGCCTTGCGGCACTCCACTCGCCACTGCCTGCCATTCTGAAAAGGACCTGTTCACTCCTACTCTTTGCTTCCGGTCTGCCAACCAATTTTCTATCCATGTCAACACCCTAACCCCAATACCATGTGCTCTAATTTTAGTCACCAGTCTCCCGTGCGGGACCTTATCAAAGGCTTTCTGAAGGACTAGATACACTACATCCACAGGCACCCCTTCATCCATTTTACTTGTCACATCCTCAAAAAATTCCAGAAGATTAGTCAAGCATGATTTCCCTTTCATAAATCCATGTTGACTTGGACTAATCCTTTTACTGCTATCCAAATGCCCCATTATTACCTCTTTAATAATTGACTCCAGCATCTTTCCCACCACCGAAGTCAGGCTAACTGGTCTGTAATTCCCCGTTTTCTCTCTCGCTCCTTTCTTGAAAAGTGGGATAACATTAGCTATCCTCCAATCCACAGGAACTGATCCTGAATCTATTGAACATTGGAAAATGATCACCAATGCGTCCACTATTTCTAGAGCCACCTCCCTGAGGACCCTGGGATGCAGACCATCTGGCCCAGGAGATTTATCATCCTTCAGTCCCATTAGCTTACCCAATACTATTTCTCGTCTAATGAAAATTTATTTCAGTTTCTCTACCCCCTTAGATCCTCTGTCCTCCAGTACATCTGGGAGATTGTTTGTGTTTTCCTTAGTGAAGACAGATCCGAAGTACCTATTCAACACTTCTGCCATTTCCTTGTTGCCCATAATAATTTCACCCGTGTCTGCCTTCAAGGGACCCACATTTTACTTTGTTACTCTTTTTCCCTTAACATATCTAAAGAAGCTTTTACTGTCCTTCTTTATATTCCTGGCCAGCTTCCCCTCGTACTTCATCTTTTCAGCCCGTAATGCCCGTTTTGTTTCCTTCTGTTGTCCTATGAAAGTTTCCCAATCCTCTGACCTCCGGCTACTCTTTGCTGTGTTATACATCTTTTCTTTTAGTTTTATTCTATCCCTAACTTCTCTTGTCAGCCACGGTTGCCTCCTACTCCCCTTAGAATCTTTCTTCCTTGTTGGAATGAAATGATCCTGCGTCTTCCGGATTATGCCCAGAAATTCCTGCCATTGCTGTTCCACCGTCATTCCTGCTATGATCCCTTTCCAGTCTATTTTGGCCAGCTCCCCTCTCATGCCTTCATAGTCCCCTTTGTTCAATTGCATCACTGCCACTTCCGATTTAACGTTCTCCTTCTCAAATTGCAGATTAAAACTAATCATATTATGATCACTACCTCCAAGCGGTTCCTTTACCTCGAGTTCTCTTATCATATCTGGTTCATTGGACAACACTAAATCCAGAATTGCCTTTTCTCTGGTCGGCTCCATTACAAGTTGCTCTAAGAATCCATCTTGGAGGCATTCTACAAACTCTCTTTCTTGGGGTCCTGAACCAACCTGATTTTCCCCAGCCTGCCTGCATATTGAAATCCCCCATCACCACAGTGGCATTACCTTTGTTACATGCCACTTTTAACTCCTGCTGCAACTTACACCCTACATCCGGGCTACTATTTGGAGGTCAGTAAATAACACCAATTAGTGCCTTCTTGCCTTTGCAATTCCTCAACTCAATCCACAGGGACTTTACCTCGTCAGTCCCGATGTCTTCCCTCGCAAGGGACTGAGAACTGCTCTCTGCAGAACTCCACTGGTCACAGACCTCCAGCCTGTAAAATACCCTTCCATCACAACCCTCTGTCTTCTATCAATAAGCCAGTTTAGAATCCACATGACCAAGTCATTGTTAAACCCTTGCATCTTCGTCTTTTAATCAGCCTACTATAGGTGACTTTACCAAATGCCATCTAGACAGGAACCACCACCTCTACCCTCATTGATCACCTTTGTCACCTCCTCAAAAAACATGATTGTTAGGAAGGCATGACACAAACTGCTTTTGTACAAAGCAATGCTGACTGTCCCTGATTAACCCATTCTCTTCCAACATGTAGCCTTCTGTTCTGTCCTTGTGGTGTTTGCACCTTTTCTCAGTGACTGCGCTGGCTTTCCCAAGGTTTTTCAGTTTCCTCCCAGATCTCATTAGTTCCTGTGAGTTACACTTAGTGAATAAGAAAGTCATGAAAGTGTGGGAATTGGTGAGCAGAGTGCGAGATATGTTACTAAGAACTAAGTAGGTTAATGGGATCAGTGGGATTGCTCAATGGACTGGGACAGACTTGATGAACAGAATGGTTCCTGTGTAACAAGGAAACATGAGGAAAAAATATGAACTCTGATTAAAATTAAAATGACATGGTTCACTACTTGCTTATCATTACTGCTGAGTTGCAAGTTAATATCCCTATCTACATTAAAAAAACATTTACCATTAATTAATCTCCTTAACTCCCCTTGCAGGCCAACCACTTTTATGCTAAATTTATATTATTATTTTGATCTGTCTTTGATATGCTTCAATCCAAAACACCATTTTGCAATTACCATAATCTAAACACTATTTCCCGCTTGAAGGAAAAACTGCAATGTTACTGAGTAGAAGTTTCCAAGTGTCGGCGTCCTGACCATTCCACATGTTGAATTTGACTGATGCAGGAAGGATTTTTATCAATGGATAGGGAAGAGAGCAGGACCAGGGATCTTAGGCTATAGATAAGTGGTAAGCAATTTAAGATGGAGATGTAGACACATTTCTTCTCGAGGAGAATGGTGAATCAGTCCAAAGAAAGCAACAGAAGCCAAATCATTAAATGTATTCAAAGAGGAGTTAGATATTGTTCTCTAACTGAAGCTGAAGCAAGTTCCTGAATTTGGACCAACAGCCATGTTGAATGTTGGCACAAACACAAAGGGCTGGATAGTCTATTCCAGCTTCTAGTTTCCATGTTTCAGTGCAGGTTTGTACCATTTCCAAATTACATTGCCCTCTTCAGAGCCAGGAAGGAAATGAATGAATGATTCGGAAATCAAAGCACAGTTCTGGGGAATTTGTCTCATCATGTGATTTGTATTCTTGTCAAATAAATCCTTCCAGTCAACAAACCTTCTCAGTCCGTTGTTTCTAAGTAATACAATGAAGCTAGTTTTCACCTGAAGCACAAAATACAAAGTGCTGGAGTAACTCAGCAATAGGCAGCATCTCTGCAGAACATGGATAGCAGTGTTTCGGGTTGGGACCTTTCTTCAGACCCAACGCAAAACATCACATATCCATGTTCTCCAGAGAAGCTGCCTGACCTGCTGAGTTACTCTAGCACTTGTGTTCTTTGCTCAAACAGCTTCCATTCCTTGTGCCTAATTTTTACTCATTGAGTCACAGGTAAAAATTCTCAATAAGGTCATAAGGTCATGTGATAGGAACAGAATAAGGCCATTCGGCCTCATCAAGTCTACTCCACCATTCAACCGAAAGGTCTGAATGACAAATAAAGGATTCAATTCAATTCAATCATGATAGATCTATCTCTCCCTCCTAACCCCATTCTCATGCCTTTTCCCCATAACACATGTACTAATCAAGAATCGATCTATCTCTGCCTTAAAAATCTCCATTGAAGGCCTCCACAGCCTTCTGTGGCAAAGAATTCCACAAATTCACAACCCTCTGACTAAATAAATTCCTCCTCTTCTCCTTCTTAAAGGGTCCTTTAATTCTGTGGCTATGACCTGTAGTCCTAGACTCTCCCACTAGTGGAAACATCCTCTCCACATGCACTTTATCCAAGCCTTTCACTTTGATAAGTTTCAAATACGATACGATAAAACTTTATTTATCCCCGGAAGGAAATTGGTCTGCCAACAGTCACAACACATAACCAGGTACACAAAAAACTTGAAATAAGAAGTGAACAAAAAAAGGACAAGTGCACAGCGCCTTCACCGGAACAAATGGACAAACAAACAAATGCAGGCTTATTCCCTGCGCAGAGGATTCTAAACCCCACACCGTCCCTCATGGCGGTGCCTCACGCCGAGTCCCCATTGTTCTTTACGGTGGTCCCCCTACTTCTGGTCCCCATTGTATTCCCCTCCCCCACTCACGCTCCACTGCCACCGAGGCTCCCGCTGATGCCAAGGCCCCACCAGCGGCGAGTCTCCTTCGGCCCGGGCAGGCCTCGCAGCCCGGCTTCTCCACAGTCCCCTGGGAGGCCTGTGGGGCGAGTCGGGTCTACCGGGCGCGTTCCGGTTAGTGGCGCAGTTGTTCGGTGGGTGGATCGGGCCCGCGCAGCTCCCCGGGACACTCCCTTCGCGCAAATACATTCCTTATTTGTAAAAGTTATATATAGAAATATTACACACCACTTCTCATTTTTATCTTCATTTCCAGCTGAATCCGCATGTTGTTTCCTCCCAGCACATGCCAACTATTGGTCCTCTGAAAGTAGTTATAGATGAAGTAAAGTGGGGCAACACTCATTACCTCAGCTTCAGCAGAGCCCCTGGGTAGATCAATTAGTTTGTGAACACCCTCAGGATCTAAAGCTATAGAGACTGCTGCACCAACAATGTCACCTGTTAAAATTCAAAAAGCAGTTATCGATACCTACTACAAAATACCAGAAATGAGTACAAGGTTATTAAGCACATGAGAGAGCATTTAGCTCTGAACATCTTTCAGCTCTGATCGAGGCTTACACATGGAATAATTCACATCCAATTTTCTCTGAAATGGTGGGGATTTTTATGCAATAGCTGATATAACCTGGTAGTCAGTACTTTAATTTCTCTAACTTCAAGTAACCCTTGCATTCCCTTTGTCACCATCCCTCCCCCACCCAAGTCGTACCAGCTTCAAAGTCGTCTTGTTGAGTCTCATTGTCTGTAAGCGTTCTCACCTGGCACGCCGCTAACAATGGCCTGTATCATCGTTATTTTTTTGCTTATAATCTTTCATTAATTTGTTCTATATCTCTCTACATCATCGTCTCCATCTCCCGTTTTCCGTTCCCCTGACTCTCGGTCTGAAGATGGGTCTCGATCCGAAACATCATCTATTCCTTTTCTCCAGAGATGCTGTCCGACCCATTGAGTTACTCCAGCCTTTTGTGTCCATTGCCGATACACAAGATTGATAAACGTTTCTGTCACATCGTCGGAAATCAAAATAACCAAGTTTAACTTTTTAGAGGCACCATTATGCCATGTCAAAACCATCATAAAAAAGCACTTACTACCCAAAATACCCATACTTGATTCATCTTTGCTGTCGTGAGTGCGTTAGGCTATACCTCCAAATCATGTCCGATAATTAATGGCTATCGGTTGGACTTTAAGAATGTTGTAAAAACTGACATTAGGATACGTTTACACCTAAAACTGACCAAGGATCCGATGCCAACATGATCGGCTGAGTAATGTTGGCCACCAAATAAATGTATAAGCCCTCTTTAGATGCTGTGTGTGAAATGTTGCAGAGCAAAATAATTTGTGAAGCCTGTTACTTCTCCCCCTCTAGCTGAGATTGAAGAGGCAAGCTACAGCAAAGATCTGGTGCCTATCCTGACATCAATGCCCCACATTTACAAGCAGCAAGTTATTCATGCAATCATTGACCCACTGACCTACAAAAAATACACACATTACCTTGTATGGATCTATTGAGCTCAAAGCCAACCCCAAGCTCATTATCAACTCACAGGGCATTCTTTGTGAAAATATCCTAAACCCAGTAAACCACACACCTGCTGCAGCCATTTGTCACAGTTTAATTTAGTTTAGTTGACTCTCAGTCTGAAGAAGGGTCAGGACCCGAAACGTCACCCATTCCTTCTATCCAGAGATGCTGCCTGTCCCGCTGAGTTACTCCAGCATCTTGTGTCTATCTTTAGTTTAGTTCCACATGGAAATAGGCCTTTCAGCCCACCAAGTCCGTATTAACCAGCGATCCCCGCACATTAATACTATCCTGTACACTCTAGGAACAATTCACACTTATACCAAGCCACTTAACCTACAAACCTGTACAGCTTTAGAGACATAAGGTCATAAGGGATAGGAATAGAATTAGGCCATTTGGCCCATCAAGTCTACTCCGCCATTCAATCATGGCTGATCTATCTCTCCCTCTTACCACATTCTCCTGCCTTCTTCCCATAACCTCTGACACCTGTACTAATCAAGAATCTCTGCCTTAGAAACAGGGCCGGATTTACGTATAAGCTTGACAAGTTTAAGATTAGGGCCTCGAGATCAAGGGGGGCCTCGCAGAGCCGGATTTACCTCTAGGCTTCATACGCTGAAGCCTAGGGCCTCGAAATCTAGGCGGCCTCAGGCCAAGGCAGGACACCTGCCATTCAACTCTGGGCACCCCCCCCCCCCCCCTCTATCTCTCTGTCTGTCAATCTCCGTATCCGCCCGCTATCCGTATCTGTGTCCAGGCCGCCGGGTCTCCACTCTCCGCCCGCTCCTCATCCACCGTCACGGCAGGCCACCTTGCACATGCGCACTGCTACAGCCAGCACGTCCTCCCCCTGCACATGCACACAACCAAGGCCAGCACATCATCGGCTGCCCTGCACATGCACATTGCCACGGCAACTGGTCGGTGCTGGGCACTTTCTCCCTCGCTTTGAATTGTGGGAGATCTGGCCGCCATTGCTGTCCGGTCGCCACCTCGCCGCGACCGCTAAAAACCAACGCAGAATCACTCCCTGACCCTGGAGCTGGAGTAACTCCCTGGAGTAATTCTTGCTTCTGGTTTCCTGGTCCTCCATAAATGTTCTAAATGGAATTTAAACTGGAGGTGATGGAGGGCTGAACAATAACAACCTATTGCATTTTATCTGCTTATTTATTGTGTATATATTTTGTCTATGGTATATAAACACACTGAACTTTTATATCCTGTTCTGTATTATGTTTTCATATTCTGTTGTGCTGCAGCAAGCAAAAATTTCATTGGCCCATCTGGGACACATGACAATAAACTGGACTTTGTGCCTTCCCCCATAATGGGAACCATTGTGGGGGGATGTTTTTATGTTAAAGCTATTTATTATTGTTATGTTTGTATTCTTTCTTATGTGCTGCATTGGCAAAAGGAATTTCACTACATCTAGGTGTATGTGACAATAAATCAACCTTTGAACCTTTGAACCTTTAAAACTCTCTTGACTCTTGACTTGGACTTAAGCAAAAAAGGGTTCTTGGGGTAAAAAGAGGTACCTTAAATTTAGTTGCGTCTGGTTGGGTAACTATGGTAGGGTGAAGACTATTCCATGCTTTAATTGTGTGGGGGAACTACATGGAGCAGCCAGCAACTCTGGATAGAAGAAATTGGGTGACGTTTCGGGTACAGACCCTTCTTTCGACACCCTCTGGTTTTTGTGTTTTTAGTTTAATTTACAGAATTGAAACAGGCCCTTCGGCCCACCGAATCCACGCCGACCACCAATCACCCGTACACTAGTTCTATCCCACACATTGGCATAGTAAGTCAAGAGTCAAGAGTGTTTTATTCTCTCACGTCCCAGTTAGAATAATGGCATCCTTACTTGCAGCAGCACAACAGAATATGTAAACACAGTACTCTGTAAACAATGTTATAAACGAGAAAACAAAACGGTGTATATTTATATATGAATATATAACTATATAAATATATATATGTGTGTGGATATAATATATATATCCACACACACATAATTTCCCTCCTGGGATTAATAAAGTTCTATCGTATAGTATCGTGTGTGTAGGAAGGAACTGCAGATGATGGTTTAAACTGAAGATAGACACAAAAAGCTGGAGTAACTCAACAGGTCAGAATCTCTGGACAAAAGGAAAATATTACGTTTTGGGTTGGGTCTGAAATAGGTTCCTGCACACCTTTGGAATGTGGAAGGAAACAAGAGCACCCGGAGAAAACCCATGCGATCAAAGGGAAAAGGAGCAAACTCTATACAGATAGCACCCATATTCAGGATCAATTCCGGGTCTCTGGCACTTTTAGGCAGCAACTTTATGGCCAATGTACTGCCCCATGGTCTTGAACTTATTAAAATATACAGTAGCTGGAAAGGGGGATATAGCGTCACTTGGAGATTTAAAACTTAAAATGGATATTTTCATTTTTTTAGAAACCAAAGTTATCAACGTATAATTTTTTGTGTGTTGGAAAACAAAATATAGTGGCACAGCTGGTAGACTTGCTGCCTCACACGCCAGA
The DNA here is from genome assembly GCF_010909765.2 of Amblyraja radiata. Taxonomy (NCBI): domain Eukaryota; kingdom Metazoa; phylum Chordata; class Chondrichthyes; order Rajiformes; family Rajidae; genus Amblyraja; species Amblyraja radiata. Next base: position 27,562,165 of record NC_045987.1, read on the forward strand.
GGTCTGTGTTCGATCCCGTCCTCGGGCACTGTCTGTGTTGAATTTGTACATTCTCCCTGCAAGCGTGTGGGTTTCGTCCCACATCCCAAAGACGCGTCGGCTTTGTAGGTTAACTTGTCTCTGTAAAATTGCCCCTAATGTGTAGGGAGTGGGGGAGCAAAGTGGGATAACAGAACTTGTGTGAATGGGTAGACAAAAATGCTGGAGAAACTCAGCGGGTGAGGCAGCATCTATTGAACAAAGGAAATAGGTGACGTTTTGGGTCGAGATCCTTCTTCAGACTGATGTGAGGGTGGGGGGGACGGGAAGAAGAAAGGAAGAGGCGGAGGCAGTGAGCTGAGTGAGAGCTGGGAAGGGGAGGAGAAAGCAGGGATTACCTGAAATTGAAGAAGTTAATGTTCATCGCTGGGGTGTAAACTGCCCAAGCGAAATATGAGGTGCTGCTCCTCCAATTTACGGTGCGCCTCACTCTGGCCATGGAAGAGGCCCAGGAGAGAAAGTTCAGATTCGGAATGGGAGGGGGAGTTGAAGTGCTGAGCCACCGGGAGATCAGGTTGGTTATTGCGGACTGAGCGGAGGTGTTGGGCGAAGCGATCGCTAAGCCTGCGCTTGGTCTCACCGATGTAGAGCAGCTGACACCTGGAGCAGTGGATGCAATAGATGAGGTTGGAGGAGGTGCAGGTGAACCTCTGTTGCACCTGGAAAGACTACTTGGGTACTTAAATGGAGTCAAGGGGGGAGGTAAAGTGACAAGTGTAGCATTTCCTGCGGTTGCAAGGGAAAGTGCCAGGAGAGGGGGTGGTTTGGGTGGGAAGGAACAAATTGACCAGGGAGTTACGGAGGGAGCGGTGTCTGCGGAAAGCCAACAGGGGAGGAGATGGGAAGATGTGGCCAGTGGTGGGATCCCATTGGTAGACAAAAAAGATGGAGAAAATCAGCGGGTGAGGCAGCATCTATGGAGCGAAGGAATAGACGACATTTTGGGTCGAGACCATTCTTCAGATTGATGTCGGGGGGGGGGGGGGGGGACACACACGAAAAAGAAAGGAAGAGGCAGAGACAGTAGGCTGTGGGAGAGCTGTGAATGGGAGGGGAATGAGGGAGAAAGCAAGGACTACCTGAAATTGGAGAAACCAATGTTCATACCGCTGTGGTGTAAACTACCCAAGCAATATGAGGTGCTGTTCCTCCAATATGCGGTGGGCCTCACTCTGGCCATGGAGGAGGCCCAGGACAGAAAGTCGGATTCGGTATGGGAGGGGGAGTTGAAATGTTGAGCCACCGGGAGTTCAGGTTGGTTATTGCGAACTGAGTGGAGGTGTTGTGCGAAGTGATCGCCAAGCCTGCGCTTGGTCTCACCGAAGTTAATCATACACTGAATAATCCAACCACATTTTTGTTTGGAAGTGGAAAGAAATAATAGAAATCTCATTAATTGCAATATGTATAAAGAGTTGAGATACTGTATTATAATTTTGCTGCATGTCATTGTGGTATATATCATGTCTTGATTGGTGAATATGTTTAGTTTATAATAATAATACATTTTATTTATGGGCGCCTTTCAAGAGTCTCAAGGACACCTAAACCTAAGTTTATGACTTTATTTGAAGCAGAAATAATATGTGAATGCTTCATTGAGCATAATTCTGACGTAACTACGCACTTCGTCCGAGTACATTATCGCACGCGTCATGCAAGCCATCTTAAATGACCACCTAAACTGTCATTTGGCAACAGAGAAAAAAAATTAAGTGAGAGCCCTGCAAGGTGTATAATATTTTTGACACTGTCATAGGTCTTTCTTACAAATGCTGTCACAATGCACTGTGGTCTCTAAACAACCCTTCAGTAATTTTCCTTGCCCTCCATTTCAGCATAATAGTGTTTTAAGCCAATAACTCGACACTAGCACTGGCAATAAATAAATAAATAAAAAGTGCAGCTTTCCCTTATCTCATTGGCCACGCTCAGCTGCAAATCGGTGTCAATCTGGTGGACCATCTTCCTCTAGTCGTGGGGGTGGGGGATTGGGAGGGGCCTCACAAGTGGAACAGCTTACGGCCTCTCTTCATCTAAATCCGGCCCTGCTTAGAAATGTGTGGAAGGAAACCGAAGATCTCAAAGAAAACCCAAGCGGGCATGGGGGGAACGTACAAACTCCGTACAGGCAGCACCCATAGTTGACATCGAACCTGGGTCTCCGGCGTTGCAAGTGCTGTGCCGCCCACTGCTCCACCGTGCTACCCACAGTTATTAAAATTCTTTGAATGTTACTAAATCTTTCTGATGTTCAGCGACATTCAAAAACATTCACAAATTGTTAGGAAATACACAACCAAATTAAAAAATATATATAAAGTAGAACTCTTTAAATATATTGAAAAAGCATTAAATACTTATAAAATTACTAGCAAAATATAAAAACAATATTAACTAAAATCCATCTTAGCCTCTCACAAGTAAGAGCAGAAATATTGTTTTGTGCCAAGTCTAATCTGAATGGATTCCACACAGGAACTGGGGGAGTTCAGTCAGGAAGACAATGGGAACCAGCTGACAGGTACTTTTGGCACTTGCACAGGCATACTTGGGAACTCTTGAATTTCTGAACTTGCCAGTGCTTAGGTGTGAAATATCATGTTTCACTGCATGATCCAGGTGACTGACAATGGACCGAGTGATCAAACTAAAGATCTGTAAAATTCACTAAATTGTAAAAGGCTGTTACATGTTATTTGGTAATAATTCACTATTCCATGACCAGAGCAATGATAATACCTCGTAACGTTAACACATTTTTTGGTGTTGTATTTGGGAGAATATTAAACGGCGTCCTCACTGGAATTTCAACGCTTCTCACTAAACTGCCTAAAGGAAAATGAAAAGTTAAACATTAGTCGGAACAGTTCTCAAAACAAGTTCTCTTATTAAATGTTAGATTGGAAAGAATAAAAAACAGACCCAAGAAACTGGTCGGATCCAATACGCGGGCAAAGTTTTTCTCTTTCTTGATTCCTTCGGGCTGTAGAATAAAGTAGAAACTAACAATGACAAACACAATCATATAAAATTATGTTTGCTTACAGAAGCAAAATATATTCATAAGATTTTAATATGTAATAGCTGGCATTTACTTAGGAACCAAGGATAATGAAAGATGATGGGGCAGTGCTTCACTGAGAGGTTCAAAGTAATCAACCATCAGTTAAATTCAATGTATTTACATAATTTTAATTATGATACAATTTAAACAGCTAATTTTATCTTAAAGATGTTTATTTTATCTTGGAATCACTTTATGTTCTGGAGGAGTGATGGTAGATGCTAAAAGCCACAAACCTGTGATATATAATAAATACAGGGACTTAATCAACGATGAATAATTGAAACTAACTTGGTTAGCATATATTTAAAATAAAGCTGTAAATATTCAGTGATATTACACAGAGACATTTTGAGATATAAAGTAAGATTAGAAGCCAAGTTAAATTTTATTGATTTAACATGAATTCCTTTGTTGATATTTATAAACTTAATCAAACTATTTACATCTAACGTCCAGTGTGAAGCTGATGCACTCTGTATCAGTTTGCAACTAATTACTAAATAATTTTATAAAAATAATTTGCAAGTTCATCAGTAGCTTCTATGTAACACATACATGATCTTGGACACTAAAATGTTTTACAACACCCCATGACACCTCAAATGGTCAAATGATTAAATGAACTGTGTGTAGGAAAGAACTGCAGATGCTGGTTAAATTAAAGATAGACACAAAAAGCTGGAGTAACTCAGCAGGACAGGCAGCATCTCTGGAGAGAAGGAATGGGTGACATTTCGGGTCGAGACCCTTCTTCAGAGATGCTGCCTGCCCCGTTGAGTTACTCCAACATTTTGTGTCTACGAAATGAACTGTGTGATTCTATGATGCCCATACCATTGATATCCAGCCGACTTAGTCGAATTTGGCATCCTACCCATGTGTGTATGATTCAGATTCTTCACCAATTCTGCCTTCAAATTCACTTACTGCCTTGATCTCCATCTCATCCTCATTCCTTCCTCCATTGAATTTCACATACATGCTTTTGCCAGTAAAGATTTTCAAGTCTCCACTTCATGATCATCCAGAGAGCCACCGTACATAAATCTGAATCATTCAGTGGTCAGTCTCTTTATAACACCCTCTGTATAAAACTCTGCCTTAAAAATTCCTTCCAAGCTCTATTGACATGCTGGATGAGAAATTGTGCCACGCTGTTTCATCTGCATTAAAATACTCCTGCAATTTACTCTAATATTGGTTGTGAACATCACATGGAAGGCAAAACCTTCTAAAAGGATGTTGCCAGGACCAGAGGGCCTGAGCTACAGGGAGAGGTTGAGCAGGCTAGGACTCTTTTCAGGAGGATAAGGGGTAATCTTATAGAGGTGTACAATATCATGAGAGGAATGGATCAGATAGAAGCACAGAGTCTCTTGCCCAGAGTAGGGGAATCAAGAGCCAGAGGACATAGGTTTAAGGTGAGGGGGCAGAGATTTAATAGGAGGGGTAATTTTTCACACAAATGATGGTGGGTGTATGGAACAAGTTGCTGGAGGAGGTAGCTGAGGCAGCTACTATCACAATGCTTAGGAAACATTTAGACAGGTACATGGATAGGATAGGTTTAGAGGGATATGGGCCAAAAGCGGGCAGGTGGAACTAGTGTAGATGGGACATATTGACCGGTGTGGGCAAGTTGGGCTGAAGGGCCTGTTTCTACACCGTATCACTCTCAATGCATGATTTACAGAAGAGTTTTCCCTGAATAATGCACTGAAACTGACATCACTATTTCAGCACACCATTTAGATTAATTGAAACTTACAGCTTGTAAACAGGTCCTTCAGTCCACTGAGTCTATGCCAACCATCGATCACCCAATCACACTACATCTATGCTATCCCACTTTTGCATCCACTCACCTACACACTAGGGACAATTTACAGAGATCAATGAATCTACAAACTAGCACATTCTGGGGATGTGGGAGTAAACCGAAGCACGCGGTCACAGGGAGAACGTGCAAACATACAGCACCACAAGGTCAGGATGAAACCCAGGTCCCTGGATCTGTGAGGCAGCAGCTCTACCAGCTGCACCACTGTGCCGCCCTTCTTATTGATGCGTTGCTAATTCTCACATTTGTCAGGCTACAACACAGCAGTGAGATCTATACAGTTCTATACAGTTTTGCACCTATTGCCAGACAATCCTGGCACAGTTTTACCAAGTGAACAACATTCATGTCCTTTATAATCCAAACAAGCTTTGGACCACAGAATTCCACACATACAAATTTACAGCATGGTTAATGATTGAAATCATTATCTAATGGAACACCAACTTATAGTTCCATTGTTATCCCAGCAGAAATCAACTATAATAACAGATTGGCTTGGAACATTCCTATTCTGCACAACTTGGTGGCTGCTAAAATAAACTCAATGAACCATCAACTGTATCATTTTAGGTTTACAAGGACATATACAAATATGATCATTCTCTATTTTTAATTAATAATATTTGTGCTATAAAACAGGATTCATATTTTGGTTTAATTTATTCTGCTCCAAAGTTTTAAAGAACACTAGACCAAGTGCAGACCCGTTGGGTCTGTTCCCCCAAAGTGTGGTTGTGGGGGAGGAGGGGGCATGCTGCGTCACACACACGAACTACCCCCCGCACACACGCAAACTACCCCCCTTGATATTATGTTAATATTATTTTCTCATTTTACCCCATAACCGCCCTATCCACTGACGCATAGCCCCCAACTCGCAGGCGCGTCTAGAGTGGGGGGGGGGGGGCAGAGAGTGAGGGCAGAGAGAGAATGGGGAGAGACAGAGAGGAAGGGGAGAGGGAGAGGGAGAGGGAGAGGGAGAGGGAGAGGGAGAGGGAGAGGGAGAGGGAGAGGGAGAGGGAGAGGGAGAGGGAGAGGGAGAGGGAGAGGGAGAGGGAGAGGGAGAGGGAGAGGGAGAGGGAGAGGGAGAGGGAGAGGGAGAGGGAGAGGGAGAGGAAAGGGAGAGGGAGAGGGAGAGGGAGAGGGAGAGGGAGAGGGAGAGGGAGAGGGAGAGGGAGAGGGAGAGGGAGAGGGAGAGGGAGAGGGAGAGGGAGAGGGGGGAGAGAGAGATGGGGGAGAGAGAGATGGGGGAGAGAGATATGGGGGAGAGACAGAGAGAGCGAAATGCAACCGTGCATCACGCGTTCAGAATGCTCTGGAAATGAAGCGTGCGCGTCTCATGTACGAAAGCTGTTGGCAGCTCTATGGACTTCGGGGAGCAGCCTGCCTTGTCACATACACACTAACCACCCTCCCTCTAATCTGGGGAAATAATTGACCAAATCTTGAGAGGAGTGCATTTATGAAACCGTAAGTTAAATCCCTACCGAAATTGTAAAAATCTCCGCGTTTTTGCGTCTGGTTTTCGAGAAAATACGTTTCACTTACAAAATCACACACACACACATCTACACACACACACACCCACAGAGTTTTAATAGATACTAGACCAAGTGCAGACCCGTTGGGTCTGTTTCCCCAACGCGCGTTTGCGGGGGGGGGGGGCTGCGGCATCACACTAACACTAACCACCCCCCGTTGGGTCTGTTCCTCCAAAGCACGGTTGCGGTGGGGGGGTGGGGGGTGGCATGCGGCGTCACACGCACTAACCACCCCCCAAACACACGCTAACTACCCCCCCCTTGATATTATATTAATATTTTAAGAGAGGGAGGGGGGTAGAGAGTGAGGGCAGAGAGAGAATGGGCAGAGAGAGAATGGGGAGAGACAGAGAGAGAATGGGGAGAGACAGAGAGAGAATGGGGAGAGACAGTGAGAGAATGGGGAGAGACAGAGAGAGAGGGGCAGAGACAGACGGGCAAGGGCAAATATTTGCCTGTTTTATTGACTTTGAGAAAGCATTTGACTATTTGGCATGAAGGGCTCTATTACAAACTCCTCGGCTGTGGTATAGGAGGAAACCTTATCAAATCAATGTATCTGAATAATAAATGTGGCGTTAAAATTGGGGACAAATGCACTGATCTCTTTGCCCAGAGAAAAGGTGTCTGGCAAGGCTGCAATCTGAGCCCGACACTGTTTAATGTATATATCAACGATTTGGCAGTAAAGTTGGACCAGAGAACAGCACCGGGCCTCTGTCTTCTGGACGGAGAGGTAAAATCCCTGTTTTATGCGGATGACCTGGTTCTGCTGTCCCCCACAGAACAGGGACTGCAGCAACAGTTGGACCTACTTGGTGAGTACTGCCAAAATTGGGCCCTGGCAGTAAATCTAAAGAAAACCAACATCATGATTTTTCAGAAAAGACCCAGATGTCAGGAAGATAAATACAAATTTACTCTCAATTGTACTGTTATCGAACACACTATCAGCTATACTTACCTGTTTCAGCATCAGGGAGCTTCAATATGGCAGTGAATGCACTAAAAGAGAAAGCTCGAAGAGCTCTGTATGCAATAAAAAGAAGATTCTACAACATCCAAATTCCAATTAAAATTTGGCTTTAAATATTTGACAGTGTAATCCAGCCTATTGCACTTTATGGTAGTGAAGTATGGGGTCCGCTCAGTCACCATAGTTCTAGTAAATGGGAAAAACATACAACGGAGGCCCTGCATGCGGAATTTTGTCGGAACCATATAACCATATAACCATATAACAAATTACAGCACGGAAACAGGCCATCTCGACCCCTCTAGTCCGTGCCGAACACATAATCTCCCCTAGTCCCATATACCTGCGCTCAGACCATAACCCTCCATTCCTTTCCCATCCATATAACTATCCAATTTATTTTTAAATGATAAAAACGAACCTGCCTCCACCACCTTCACTGGAAGCTCATTCCACACAGCTACCACTCTCTGAGTAAAGAAGTTCCCCCTCATGTTACCCCTAAACTTCAGTCCCTTAATTCTCAAGTCATGTCCCCTTGTTTGAATCTTCCCTACTCTCAGTGGGAAAAGCTTTTCCACGTCAACTCTGTCTATCCCTCTCATCATTTTAAAAACCTCTATCAAGTCCCCCCTTAACCTTCTGCGCTCCAAAGAATAAAGCCCTAACTTGTTCAACCTTTCTCTGTAACTTAGTTGCTGAAACCCAGGCAACATTCTAGTAAATCGCCTCTGTACTCTCTCTATTTTGTTGACATCCTTCCTATAATTAGGCGACCAAAATTGTACACCATACTCCAGAATTGGCCTCACCAATGCCTTGTACAATTTTAACATTACATCCCAACTTCTATACTCAATGCTCTGATTTATAAAGGCCAGCACACCAAAAGCTTTCTTTACCACCCTATCTACATGAGATTCCACTTTCATGGAACTGTGCACAGTTATTCCCAGATCCCTCTGTTCACCTACATTCTTCAATTCCCTACCATTTACCATGTACGTCCTATTTTGATTTGTCCTGCCAAGATGTAGCACCTCACACTTATCAGCATTAAACTCCATCTGCCATCTTTCAGCCCACTCTTCCAACTGGCATAAATCTCTCTGTAGACTTTGAAACTCTACTTCATTACACGCAACCCCACCTATCTTAGTATCATCTGCATACTTACTAATCCAATTTACCACACCATCGTCCAGATCATTGATGTACATGACAAACAACAGTGGACCCAACACAGATCCCTGTGGCACCCCACTCGTCACTGGCCTCCAACCTGACAAACAACCATCCACCATTACTCTCTGGCATCTCCCATTCAGCCACTGTTGAATCCATCTTGCTACTCCACCATTAATACCCAACCATTGAACCTTCTTAACCAACCTTCCATGAGGAACCTTGTCAAAGGCCTTACTGAAGTCCATATACACAACATCCACTGCTTTACCCTCATCAATTTTCCGAGTAACCTCTTCAAAAAATTCAAGAAGATTAGTTAAACATGACCTTCCAGGCACAAATCCATGTTGACTGTTCCTAATCAGACCCTGTTTATCCAGATGCTTATATATATTATCTCTAAGTATTCTTTCCATTAATTTGCCCACCACTGACGTCAAACTAACAGGTCTATAATTGCTAGGTTTACTCTTAGACCCCTTTTTAAACAATGGAACAACATGCGCAGTACGCCAATCCTCCGGCACTATTCCCGTTTCTAATGACATTTGAAATGTTTCTGCCATAGCCCCTGCTATTTCTACACTAACTTCCCTCAATGTCCTAGGGAATATCCTGTCCGGACCTGGAGACTTATCCACTTTTATATTTCTCAAAGGTGTCAGTACTTCCTCTTCTTTGATCCTCATAGTTTCCATAGCTACTCTACTTGTTTCCCTTACCTCACATAATTCAATATCCTTCTCCTTGGTGAATACCGAGGAAAAGAAACTGTTCAATATCTCCCCCATCTCTTTTGGCTCTGCAGATAGTTGGCCACTCTGACTCTCTAATGGACCAATTTTATCCCTCGTTATCCTTTTGCTATTAATATAGCGGTAGAAACCCTTCGGATTTACTTTTACCTTACTTGCCAAAGCAACCTCATATCTTCTTTTAGCTTTTCTAATTTCTTTCTTAAGATTCTTTTTACATTCTTTATACTCCTCAAGCACCTCATTTACTCCATGCTGCCTATAACTATTGTAGATCTCCCTCTTTTTCCGAACCAAGTGTCCAATTTCCCTTGAAAACCATGGCTCTTTACAATTTTTACGATTTCCTTTCAACCGAACAGGGACATAAAGATTCTGTACTCTTAAAATTTCACCTTTAAATGTACTCCATTTCTCTTCCACATCTTTCCCATAAAACAAACTGTCCCAATTTACTCCTTTTAAATCCTTTCGCATCTCCTCAAAGTTAGCCTTTCTCCAATCAAAAATCTCAACCCTAGGTCCAGTTTTGTCCCTCTCCATAATTATATTGAAACTAATGGTATTGTGATCACTGGACCCGAACTGTTCCCCAACGCATACCTCTGCCACCTGACCCATCTCATTTCCTAACAGGAGGTCCAGTACCGCCCCTTCTCTAGTAGGTACTTCTATGTATTGTTGCAAAAAACTATCCTGCACACATTTTACAAACTCCAACCCATCCAGCCCATTTACAGAATGTGTTTCCCAGTCTATGTGTGGAAAATTGAAATCTCCCACAATCACTACCTTGTGCTTACTACTAATATCTGCAATCTCCTTACATATTTGCTCTTCCAATTCTCGCTCCCCATTTGGCGGTCTATAATACACCCCTATAAGTGTTGCTACCCCTTTCCCATTTCTCAGTTCCACCCAAATAGCCTCCCTAGACGAGCCCTCTAATCTATCCTGCCAAAGCACTGCTGTAATATCTTCCCTGATAAGCAATGCAACACCTCCACCTCTTGCCCCTCCAATTCTATCACACCTGAAGCAATGAAATCCTGGAATATTTAGTTTCCAATCACAGCCCTCCTGCAACCATGTTTCACTGATCGCCACAACATCATACTTCCAGGTGTCAATCCAGGCTCTAGGCAAAGGAAAACGCCAACAAACGCATGTAGGGCCTAATTAGGCAGATACCCACTGATAATAAATATCCAGAAAAGAGCACTACATTTTTGGAATCACCTTAAATCTAGCCCCCTGGATACCCTCCAGTTTAAAGCCCTTCAAACACAAGAGGGGAACCCAGAAAAGAGTTCCCTGTGTCAGTTGGTACTGAGACTAACTACCCCTATTCAGTTAAACCCTATCCAGTTAAACCCTGACCGGCCTCAGATCAATACTGACCCCCAATCACCAGTTAGAGTGAACCAAATTATCAAACAATGTAAAGAAACGTACTTGGAACATTGGGATAAAGAAACCAAAAGCCAAAGCAGATTAGAATGTTACCGTGCCCTAAAAAGAGATTAGAAATTGGCAGACTATCTCTCAACTGTCAGAGACATAAAGCAGAGACAGACCCTCACCAAATACAGGTTAAGTGACCACTATTTGGCAGTTGAAAAAGGAAGACAGAAGAGATTCTGGCAACCAAGAGAAAACAGAATATGCGGCCACTGTTTGACAGAGGAGGTTGAAACAGAGGTGCACTTCCTCCTAAAATGCAAAAAAATTGACAAAACAAGGAAAGCATATTTTGACAAACTCAGTGTGGCAACCCCTGATTTTAAAGAACTAGATGATACATCAAAACTAAGAACAATCCTTGGCGAAGGAAATACGGCACATCTTGGTGCACAATACGTAAGCATGCCATAACCTGAGAGAAATTGAATGACCAACATGCACATATGTACACACACACTAATTGACATTAGCTAACACTAAGAAATTAATATTGAATTGCTAAACTTGCTATTGTGTTGTACTGCTGACAGCTGCAAGAACGTGTAGCAATCAATAAAGGGCTATAGGCCTATTGCGAGTTTATGTACAGGGACATATCTATCCATGCACTGTATACTTGTATTTTTACTTATGCATTTTTAATATGTATGTCATGTTTTATACTTTGGCAATATAATAATGTTTTTTTATCATGTCAATAAAGTTTTTAAATTGAATTGAAACTGAATTGAGAGAGAGACAGAGAGAGAGAGAGAGAGAGAGACAGAGAGAGAGACAGAGACAGATAGGGCAGAGTCAGAGAGAGGGCAGAGACAGAGAGACTGCTGGCGGGCATGGGGAGGCTTCTTTTTGGCCCCGGTCACGGCCCTATCCCAAACCCCGGGTTTGGCGCTCACTCCAGCTCCAGGCTCTGCTCCGGAGCCGAGCGAGGATGTGCTAGCCGATCGAGAGAAGGGGGGGGGGGGGGGGGGAGAAGGGAGAAAGGGGGGAGAGAGGGGAGAAAGGGGGGAAGAATGGGGAGGGAGGTGGAGGGGGTAGGGGGGAGAGAGGTGCAGAGGAGGAGAGGGGGCGTGGGTGGAGAGAGAGGGGGAAGTGATGGGAGAGGAGGGGGGTGAGGGGGAGTGGAAGGGTGGGAGTAGGGGAGAGAGTACGGGGGGAGAGAAGGGGGGAGAGGGAGCGTGGGGAGAATTTGAGGGGTGCGGGTGCGCGTCGTCAGAGGTGAGGGTTGGTTTTTGAACGCAATAATGACTCGCTCTCTAGTGACAGCGTGTTTTATTCAAAGGCCTTGCAATCGACGCGACTGGCAGCAGGAGGGGTGGGGAGGCTCCAGCCTGCAGGATTCAGGCCCCGAGTGGGGGGGGGGGGGGGGGGGGGGGGGGAGAGAAGAAGGGGTGTGTAGATTAGGAGGAGGGGGAGAGGAGCAAGCGATCGGGCTGCGGAGCACGCGTCAACCAAACAACATCAGCGTCCTCAACAAAATGTTGGCGTCTTTGGAGCAAGGCGGGCGTCAGCAGCCGTTATGGTCGCTGGCCAGCAGGAGGTGACAAAATGAGTGAGTGGGGGGTGGGGGGGTGTATTATTATATTAAAAAATGGGTACATAAAAAGAAAAAATGTTTTGAGGAGTGCAAAATCGGATGTAAAAATGAATGAGCTAGCGACATTGAAAAAATGACGGAGTTTAATGGCGGAGTGCTGGCGTAGCATGGAATCAAAGGCCGAATCTGGCACCCACAAGACAGGCAGAAACACACACACACACACACACACACACAGTTTTAATATATAGATAGACTAGACCAAGTGCAAACCCATTGGGACTGTTCCCCCAACGTGCGGTTGGAGGGGGGGGGGAGGGCGGCATGCGGCGTCACACACATTAACCACCCCCCCACACACACTAACTACCCCCCCGCACATACGCTAACTACCCCCCTTGTTAATATATTTATATTATTAATTTGCTCCTTTTACCCCATAATCGGCCTAACTACTGACACATAGCCCCAAACCTGCAGGCGCGTAGTGAGGGCAGGTAGAGAGTGAGGGCAGAGAGAGAAGGGGGGGAGAGGGAGGGGGAGAGAGAGGCAGGGGGGCTAGAGGGAGGGGGGGAGAGGGGTTAGGGAGAGGGAGGGGGAGAGGGAGGGGTGAGAGGGAGGGGGAGAGGGAGGAAGGGGGGAGAGTGAGGGAGGGGTGGGAAGGGAGGGGGAGGGGAGAGGGAGGGGAGGGAGGAGGGGGGAGGAGAGAGGGAGGGGAGAGAGGGAGGGGTGACAGGGAGGGGGAACAGGGAGGGGGGGACAGAGAGGGGGAGGACAGAGAGGGGGAGGACAGGGGGGGGGACAGGAAGGGGGGACATCTTGCACTGTCCGAAAATCCCACGCGCCAACGGCCTGTCGGCCCGCAGGCGCATTGAAGGCCTACGCAGCGTCTTGACGGGCGTACGCAGCATCTTGATGTCGTACACCTAGCGCATGGCGTTGTGCGATGATGTCACCACCAGGCGTGTCGTAGCGTGATGACGTCACCGCCCGACGCCGTGCGACGTCCAAATTCAGTCGGCTCGCCTCCCACCCAGCTGATTGGTGAGTATGATGTCGGGACCATACGCCTCTGCTCTTCGAATTGGGACAGGCCCCGCGCAGCCGTACGCCTCAAGCGACCACGTTTGGTCACGAGGCTCGGAGCGGGTGGGCGGGCGTGGGAGCTGCGGGAGGCGTGGCGCGAGCGTACTTTGAGCGGGGGGGGGGAGTGAAGGAGAGCCGGGCTGCCAAATGAAGAGAGAGAGAAGCGGATTGGGCGTCATGTGGGCATTGTGACGTCAGAGCTGGTAAGAGCCGTTCAGATCTTAAAAATTGAGTTTTGTTTGAGTTTTGTGATCAATTTTACTCAAAATCTGGCGAAATAATTGACCAAGGAGTGGATGATTAAAAATAAAATCGGTAGCGAAATGGTAAAAATATCAGTGTTTATACATCTGGTTTGCGCAGAGTAACAAATCAAATGCAAAACGCCGTACACCCACACACCCACAGTTTTAAAAGTATACTAGAGCAAGTGCAGACCTGTTGGGTCTGTTCCCGCAAAGCGCGGTTGCAAGGGGAGGGGGCGGCCTGACGTCATCGCGCAACGCCACATGTTACGCGTACGCCGTCAAGACGGCGCGCAATGGCACGCGCTAGGCGTATACCGTCAAGACGCTGCTTACGACATCAAGACGCTGCGTACGACGTCAAGACGCTGCGTAGGACGTCAAGACGCTGCGTACGATGTCAAGACGCTGTGTATGCCCGTCGAGACGCTGCGTACGCCCTCAATGCGCCTGCGGGCCGACCACCCTATCCGTTGACGAGCAGGACTTTCGGACAGTGCAAGCCTGCGGGGACGGCGAAAAGCAGCGGGGGGGACCAGGCAATATTTGGCTTCGACCAGCATGACAGAGTCGGGCCGGGGTGGGGGGGGGAGTGGAGGAAGTAAAATTGCTAACGAAATGGAAAAAATCTCGGCGTTTTTGTAGGAGAGCTGGGCGGCGGCGGCCGTTATGGTCGCGCGGGGCATGCGATGAGTAGGTGCCCCGCCTGAGGCAAAAACATGAGTGAGTGGGGGGGAGGGGGGGTGGGTGAAGGATTTTATTAAAAATGTGTACAGAAAAATGACTAAATTTAATGAGGAGTGGATCAGCAAATGTAAAAGTAAAATCGCTAGCAAAATGGTAAAAATCTCGTCGTTTTTACGTCCATTTTTTGCAAACGAATCAAAGCCAAAATTCAAAGGCAAAATGCCACAAAATAACATACACACACACACACACACACAGAGTTTTAAAAGTATACTAGACCAAGTGCAGACCCGTTGGGTCTGTTCCCCCAACGCGCGGGGGGGGGGGGGGGGGGGGGTGTAGGGAGGGGGAGGGGTACGGCTTGCGGCGTCACACACACTAACCACCCCCACACTAACTACCCCCTTGATATTATATTAATTAGATCCTTTTACCCCATTACCACCCTATCAACTGACGCATAGCCCCCAACTCGCAGGCACGTCTAGAGAGGAAGAGGGGGGTAGAGAGTGAAGGCAGAGAGAGAATGGGGAGAGAGTGTGAGAGAGGCAGAGACAGAAGGGCAAGTGACAGGGGGAGAGGGGGGGGGTGGAGGAGGGGATGAGGAGAGGGAGGGTGGGAGGGTGGGGGAGGAGGGGAGAGAGAGATGGGAGGAGAGAGAGGGGAGGAGAGAGAGGGGAGAGGGGGGCTGGGGGGGTGGGGAAGGGGTGAGATGGGGTGTGAAGGGAGGGGGACTGGTGGGGGGAAGGCAGGGGGAGAGGTGGGGGTAAAGGAGGGGGAGAGGTGGGGGGAAGGGAGGGGGAGAGGTGGGGGTGGAGGGAAGGGGGTAGGGGAGGGGTAGAGGAGAGGGGGAAGCGGGTTTAGGGGAGGGAAGGGGGTAGAGGAGAGGAAGGTGGAGAGAGAGAGGGAGGGGGAGGGCGGGCATGGGGACACCGAGGCACAGAGAGGGGCACACAGAGAGGGGCACACAGTGAAGACTCTGGAGTTCGGGTGGAGGAGCGTGTGTCGTCGATCTTCGACGGCTCTCGATCTCACTGCGCCTTTAATCCACAGCGGCGGGGGTGCGGGGCCTGGAGGCAGGTGGGATTGGTCGGCATGTGGCATTGTGACGTTAGCAGCTCGTGTCCCGTTTAGATTTTAAAATGAGTGAGTGGGGGGGGGGGGGGGGTGGGGGGGAGGGATTTTATTTAAAAATGTGCACATAACAATGTCTAAATGTAATGAGGAGTGGATTAGCGAATGTAAAAGTGAAATCGCTAGCGAAATGGAAAAAATCACGGAGTTTCAGCGTGTGGTTTTGGCGGATCAAGGAATCAAAGGCCAAAAATCTAATCTGAAAAAATATCTGAAAATGGAATCTGACATACACCCACACACACACACACACACACACACACACAAAGTTTTGATAGATAGATAGATAGATAGATAGATAGATAGATAGATAGATAGATAGATAGATAGATAGATAGATAGATAGATAGATAGATAGATAGATAGATAGATAGATAGATAGATAGATAGATAGATAGTTTGTTGTTTATAACATGCACGAATAATAAAAAGAAAAGTAATTACATACCACCACACGCAATTTGCGGACTGTAATTTCACTCAGGGCAGATTCAGCGTTCAGTGTGAAATTGATGTTGTGGACACCTATTTTCAGAGGAAGTATAGTGAATGTGAATGGGTGTGCGGAGAAACCATGCAAGATTTTCTTTTCGCAAGTAGTCGTCTGCCTTCCTTCAGCACTTGTACGAGAGCCTTTAAATAAGCATGTTCCCTCTTCTGTACTCAATTGCACACAAACCTTGAAATAAAACAACGCTCAATTAATTATTGGGATATTGGAATATTTTCTATTACAATTGAATGAATATAGCTCTGCCATTATTATTCTCACGTACAAATCAAAAGTTAACGCTTCAACTGCCATTACATGTATATTGTTAGTAATACAGGTATAACATAAAAACATTCTCAAAAAGCTGGAGTAACTCAGCGGGTCAGACAGCATCTCTGGAGAAAAGGAATAGGTGATGTTTCGGGACCAGACCCTTCTTTAGAATTCTCCACAGCCTCCAACCTTATCGTTTCCCAGCCCTGCGCGGCCCGGTTTTACTTCTACTTAAAATCCATAAACACAACTGCCCTGGCAGACCCATTGTTTCTGCCTGCTCCTGTCCCACTGAAATCATTTCCACATACCTCGATTCCATCCTATCCCCCCCTCCCCCCCCCCCCCCCCCCCCCCCCCCCCCCCCCCCCCCCCCCGGTTCAATCTTCCCAAGTTATGTCCGAGATACCTCACACGAGCTTCGTCTCTTTAATGTATTCCACTTTCCAAGCCCCTACACCCTCATTTTTACGATAAAACAATCTGAAGAAGGGTCTCGACCCGAAATGTCTCGACCCTATTCCTTTTCTCCAGAGATGTTGTCTGACCCGCTGAGTTACTTCAGGTTTTTGCATCTGTTTTCGGTTTAATCCAGCAGCTGCAGTTCGTTCCTACACTAAAACATTCTCATCAGGTGCAGTAGTAGCCTAGTTGACTCCTTGAACCTGCTGCACCATTCTCAATATCATTATGGCTGATATATTGTAACTTTGACTTCACATAGCCTGCTCAATCTCACCCCACAGCTCAGGGCCTCGAGTCCTGGCAACATCCTAATATATCTTCTCTTCACCCTTTACAGCTTAATAACATATTTCATGTAACAGGGTGACCAAAACTGAACACAATACTCTAAATGTGGCCTCACCAGTGACTGGTACAACCATAATATGACCTTTCAACTTCTATACTCAATACTCTGACTGATGATGGCCAATGTGCCTAAAACCTTCTTGACCACCCTATCTACCTGTGACACAACTTTCAATGAACTATGTATCTGCACTCCTCGATCCCTCTCCCCAGAGCCCTGTCATTCACTCTAGGTCCTGCCCTGGTTTGACTTCCCAAAATGTAACACATTGCACTTATCTGTATTAAATTCCATGAACCATTCCTCAGCCCTCCTGCCCAACCAATCAAGATCCTGCTACAACTTTTAACAACCATCTTCGCTATCTATAATACCACCCACTTTAGTGTCATCTGCAAACTTACTGATCATGTATGTTCTTGTATGTTCTCAACCAAACCACTGATATAGATGATAAACAGTAACGGGCACAGCACCAAACCCTGAGGCACACCATTAGTCACAGGAAAACAACCTTCCACCATCACCCTTTGCTTCCTTCCATGAAGTTAATTTTCTATCCATTCAACTATATCCCCTTGGATCCCATGTGATCTAACGTTTCAGAGCAGCCTACCATGCGGAATCTTGTCAAATACCTTGCTGAAATCCCTGTATACAACGTATACAGCTCTGCCCTCACCAACCTTCAAAAAAATTTAAATCAGATTTGTGAGATGATATCCCACGATCAAATCCATGCTAATTATCCATACTCAGCCCCAGTCCATCTAAAGGCATTTATATCTTGTCCTTCAGAATACTCTCTAGTAACTTTCTGACCACAGATGTTAGACTCATGGGCTTGTAGTTCCCATGTTTCTCCCTGCAGCCCTTGTTAAATAGAGGCACAACATTTGCTCCCCTCCAGACTTGTGTCACCTCACCCGTACTTGATGATGGCTTGTAAATCTCAGCCAGGGTACCTGCAATTTTCTCTCTAGCTTCACAGAGTGTCCTCGGATATATATGATCAGGCCTGGAGGTTTGTCTACCTTCCTACATGTTAGGACATTCAGCACCTCCTCGACTGTAATACCGATTGCTCTGAAAACACTTCCATTGACTGCCCCAAGTTCCCGAGGCCTCATGTTTTTTTCCACAGTAAATACAGAGGAGAAATACTCAATAAGGACCTTGTCCATCTCCTGTGGCTCCAAACAGAGTTGACCGCTTTGATTTGTGAGGGGCTCCAGTCTCTTGCTGGTTATCCCTTTTCCCTTAATGTACCTGGGATAAACTCCCTTGGAATAATCCTTAATATCATCTGCCAGAGGTATTTCCTGTCCCCTTTGTGCCCTCGTGATTTCCTTTTTTAGCTTGCTCCTCACTTCCCAAAACTCCTCCAGGGATACACTTGATCCCAGCTGCCTATGCCTGCCTCATGCCTCCTTCTTATTCTTGACCAGAGCCTCAATTTCTCTTGTCATCCAAGCATCCTCACGCCTACCTGCTTTGTCCTTCACTCTAACGGGGAAGTGCAGGTCCTGGACTCTTGTCAGCACAATGTTAAAACATCCCACGTTCCAGGCATTCCTTTTCCTTCACACATCCAGTTCAAAACAATCTGAGCGAGTTCCTGTCTAATACCCTCCCTGCCCGTCCGGTCTCTATCCATAACAGAACAGTGGTCACTGGTCCCAGAAGGTTCATCCACGAACACTTCATCCAGTTGCCCCTCCCAATTCTCTAATAAATCATGCCTGAGGAAATGTTCCTCAACACATTTGACAAATTCTGCCCCATCTAAACCTTTTGCACTATTACGTTCCCAGTCAATATTGGGAAAGTTAAAATCCCCTACTATGACAACCTTATTGGAAACATAGAAGCATAGAAAATAGCTGCAGGAGGAGGCCATTTGGCCCTTCGAGCCAGCACCGCCATTCATTATAGACAATAGGTGCAGGAGTAGGCCATTCAACCCTTCGAGCCAGTACCGCCATTCAATGTGATCATGGCCGATCATCCCCAATCAATACCTCGTTCCTGCCTTCTCTCCATATCCCCTGACTCCGCTATCTTTAAGAGCCCTATCTAGCTCTCTCTTGAAAGTATCCAGAGAACCGGCCTCCACCACCCTCTGAGGCAGAGAATTCCACAGACTCAACTCTCTTGTGATCATGGCTGATCATCCGCAATAAGCAACCCGTGCCTGCCTTCTCCCCATACAGACACCCCTTGATTCCGCTAGCCCCTAGAGCTCTATATAACTCTCTTTTAAATTCATCCAGTGAATTGGCCTCCACTGCCTTCTGTGGCAAGAGAATTCCACAAATTCACAACTCTCTGGGTGAAAAAGTTTTTTCTCACCTCAGTTTTAAAGGCCACCCCTTTATTCTTAGACAATGGCCCTTGATTCTGGACTCCCCCAACATTGGGAACATTTTTCCTGCATCAGCCAAGTAATCTTTTTTTGGAACTGCTTCCATATTTGGGCCCTTATATTTGGAGACAAATACTTTAAATATAGTTTCACCAGTGCTCTTCAAGATTGAAGCATGACTTCCCACCTTTACATTCAATTTTCCTCACAATAAACAATAGCATTCAGTTAGATTTCTTAGTTACTTGTTATACCTTCATACCAACAATGTGGAACATGACAAGAATGTAAGGGGCTTAAATTCATTTCCTATTTCTTATTGGCAGTAAAGCAACTTTGCGATTTGAGTTTAGTTTATTGTCATGTGTGCTGAGGTGCAATGAAAAGCTTTTGTAGCATGCTACCAGTCAGTGAAAAGACGATACATGATTACAACTTCATGATTACAAATACAAGGTCACCTTAATGCTGTTTATGAAAATTGCATAGATAACAAGATCTTCAGCCATAAGATTCAAAGAATATTGCTATTAATAATAATAATAATAATAAATTTTATTTATGGGCGCCTTTCAAGAGTCTCAAGGACACCTTACAAAAATTTAGCAAGTAGAGGAAAAACATGTAAGCTGAATGAAATAAATAGTAGAGACATGACTAGTACACAAATTAAATACAGAATTCAATTCAAAACACAATATGAGGCAATTCAAGCACAGATGAAAAGGGAGGGGGACGTGGGGCTAAGGATAGGCAGAGGTGAAGAGATGGGTCTTGAGGCGGGACTGGAAGATGGTGAGGGACACGGAATTGCGGATCAGTTGGGGGAGGGAGTTCCAGAGCCTGGGAGCTGCCCTGGAGAAGGCTCTGTCCCCAAAACTGCGGAGGTTGGACTTGTGGATGGAGAGGAGACCGGCTGATGAGGATCTGAGGGACCGTGAGGGTTGGTAGGGGGAGAGGAGGTCAGTTTTCACAAACTATTCTATGCTGAAATTTACATTATTGACTAGTGGGTGTTTCAACTAGTGGGAGAGTCTAGGACTAGAGGTCATAGCCTCTGTAGATGGTTTATGCATGCAACCTATAATGTAGCTACCTCAATACCACTAACCACGCCCAGTCATCTCAGTATAACTGTGATATCTTCCCCTTGCTCATCCCTTGGTTCCAGTACGCCTGAAGACTAGATGCAGTCAGTACTGGGACGTGTTTGACATGTGCTTTTATTAAAGACTCAGTAAAGTTACAGTGTGTCAGACTTAATTCCTTTACATGGTGTCAGTAAGTTAAACGCACGCCTCCTGTTTATCGGGTTTTATTTGCTCCCAGTTTTACTAGTGTTTAATTCGCCATTTACCATGGCATTCTCGTGCCGCAAGCCCTCTCCCCTTGTCTTTGACGCTGACATTGCGGAGCGATGGGCTACTTTCGTGATGGACTACAACCACTTCATCAACATCGTGCACCGAAACGACCCTGATGCGGCCAAAGCCTCACTCCTGCTGAACCTTGCCGGTCCCGATGCTATGAAGTGTGCTCAGACTTTCACTTACAATCCAGCGGTGCTGGATGACAACGACCAGGTCGTCGAGCCGGCAGAATCTGCCAACGACCCGGTATGTCTCTTACGCATGTTTGCGGAGATTTGTGACTTGCCCTCCAACCGTATATTGGAGCGGGCTAGATTCTTTACAAGGAAACAGCAGCCTGATTGAACCTGTTGAATGTTTTATCGCTGACCTGCGCTACCTTGCTCAGCGGTGCCGTTTCGAGAACATGCGTGATCAGCTCACCAGAGATATTTTGGTCACCAGCATGCTAGATCAGAAGCTACGAGCAGAGCTGCTGCGAAGACCGGATCTCACCCTGACTGAGGCTATGCATGCATGCCGTATAGCTGAGGTGATTGACCCGCCACATGGGCAGAGGGGATCTGATAATCGGGCTATTAATCTGACTGGTGTTGCCATGCCCCATCGCAAGCAAGACAACGTTCGCCCTGCACCGCGGCTGACTTATGCCGCTCGGGTCCCGCTTATCAAGAAGTGCCCCAACTGCAACTATGTCCACTCTATGCAGTCGCAGTGCCCAGCATTTGGGAAAGCTTGTAATTTCTGTAAGAAGATGAACCATTTCTCAGCTGCCTGTCGCTCCCGTGGGAATGTTCCTCCAGCTCCCAGACAAGTTTTAAACAACCTTCAACAAGTTGATAACGAATTTGGTTCCCAGTCTTCTGTCGACACTGCCCTCGACTCTGAGCCCAGTATTTCCATGGGAGATGCCTGTGTTTATTCTCTCCTTCATAATCAATCTCGCCTCCCCGATCCTTCTGTGCTTGTCACTGTCAACAACAAGTCCCTCACTGCTAAGCTCGACACGGGGGCGAAGGTGAATGTTATGTCAACATCCCTGTTCAGGAAGATAAGGACTAATGAGCTGTTAACTGCTGATCGCTCCATATTGCGTGCTTATGGGGGAGAGGAGCTAAAACCTGTGGGGAGCGCCACCTTCCACTGTGTGCTGAAGTAATCTTCGCGTGACCTGTCGTTTTTCATTCTTGACTGTGACTGTGCGACTCTGTTGAGCAATCAGGCGTGTCAGGATCTCGGGCTGGTGTCCTTTGACCGTACTGTCCATGAAGTGCGGGTGATGCTGAATCCACTCTCCGAGTACCCTGACCTATTCGATGATGAACTGGGTAAGCTGCCCCTTGTATACAAGATCGCAACTGACCTGTCGGTTGTACCAGTGGTCCGTGCTCCACACAGGGTGTCGTTTGCCATGAAGGGCAAGGTCGAAGCCATGCTGAAGAACATGGTTGACATGGGAGTGCTTGAAGCTGTCAGCGAACCCACTGAGTGGGTCTCCACCATGGTCGCCACAATGAAGAAGGGTAAGAGCGAGATACGGGTGTGCATCAACCCCAAAGACTTAAATCTGGCCATAAGACGTCCTCATTACCGCATGAGGACTGTAGAAGATGTTGCTGCCCAGGTCGGTCAGGCCACAGTGTTCTCTGTCCTTGATGCCAGGAGCTCATTCTGGCAAATACCTCTAGACAAACACTCCTCAGACTTGACCACTTTTGGCACCCCCTTCGGGAGATTCAAATTTTTGCGGATGCCGTTCAGCATCAACTCTGCTAGCGAAGTGTTTCAACGCTCCATGGAGCAACTGTTTGCTGGCCTGCCGTGTTCCATTATCGTGGATGACATCCTGGTTTATGGGAAAGATGCTGCTGAGCACGACCACAACCTCCGACGGATTCTACACCCGCGCTCGCCAGATCAACTTAAAACTTAACCCGTCAAAGTGCAAGTTCCGTGTAGCTGAAGTACCCTATGTTGGCCACATCTTCACAGCCCACGGGCTGAAACCTGATCCGCAGAAGACCAACGCTATCTCCGAGCTGCCTGCCCCGACCGACGTGACCAGCCTGCAGCGATTCCTGGGCATGGTCAACTACTTGGGAAAGTTTATCCCCGACCTCAGCGAATTGAGCGCACCCCTGAGGCAACTGACGAAAAAAGACATTGCCTGGTCCTGGTTTCCCCAACACCAGCAGGCTTTCGACCTTCTCAAAACAAAGCTGATTAGCACACCGACTCTCAAGTTTTTCGATCTGCAACGTCCAATTGTAGTTATGTGTGATGCTTCCCGCTTCGGACTCGGCGCTGCCTGCCTGCAACTACATGATGACGGCTCGCTGCAGCCCATTTCTTATGCCTCGCGTACCATGACAGACACTGAGCAGCGCTATGCACAAATCGAGAAGGAGCTTCTTGCGGTTGTATTCGCCTGCTCCAAGTTCAAGGACTTCCTTTTCGGTACCAGGTTTACCGTCGAGACGGATCATCAACCCTTGGTGACCATCCTCAATAAGCCTATCCACATCGCTCCAGCTAGACTCCAACGCATGATGTTACAGCTCCAGCGGTTCGACTTTCTGATCGTGTACAAGAGGGGCACCGAGATGCATGTGGCCGACACGCTGTCCCGGACCCCCCGGTCCTCCTGTGACAGGCACCCCTACGAGCAGGAGGATCTGCAGGTACTCAATGTCAACTTTGTTCCCTCTAAACAGCTGCAGTGCCTGGTTGAGCACACTGCCAACGACCCCGACTGCAACAGCTCGCAGCTGTCATCCAGCGGGGGTGGCCCAGCAGAAGCACCTCACTGCCTGCGGGCGCCCACCCTTTCTTTCTGGTCCGCGACGAGCTTGTGCTCCGGGACGGCATCATCATCAAGGGTCACAAGGTGGTCGTCCCTGCCTCCCTATACGACTTGTACTACAACGCTGCCCACATGGGGCATCCCGGAGCTAATGCCACCGTCTCACATGCCCAAGAACAATACTATTGGCCAGGAATGGCCAAGTACATTAAAGCCCGTGTAGCCTCCTGTCCTGATTGCAACGCTCTTACCCCCACATCAGCAGCGCCAGCCACTTCTGCAGCAGCCTGCGCCTGCCATGCCCTGGACCTCGCTGGCTGCTGACATATTCGAATGGCGAGGCAAGCACTACCTGGTGTTGGTTGATTCATACTCCAACTGGTTCAAAGTGGACCTTCTCCCTGCTATCACCTCTGAAATGGTTATCAGTAAGCTGCGCAGACACTTTGCTACCTTTGGGTCCCCGGTCCGCTTGCAGACCGACAACGGCCGTCAGTTCACCAGTGCAGAATTCCAGGCTTTCGCTGTGAAGTGGAACTTCACTCACTATACCAGCAGCCCCGAATACCCGCAGAGCAACGGCCTGGCCGAGCGAGCTGTCCGCAGTGCCAAGAATTTGCTCGAGCAGTCTCGTCTCTCCAATGGTGACTTTTACCTGGGTCTACTAAACCTTCGCAACATCTCACGGGACCCTACCATGCGATCCCCTGCCCAGCGTCTGATGTCCCGCGTGCTTCGCCCACCGATGCCGATCGCCCAACAATCCCTGGTGCCCAAGGTCCTCCAGCCTGCCGCCGTCCAGAAACGGATTGCTCACAAGCATGAGGTACAGCGCCGCTCTCACGACAAGTCCTGCCGCCCGCTCTCACCACTACTGCCTGGCCAGGTCGTCCGCATGCAGACAGCCACCGGATTCTCCCGACTCGCAACCATTGTTGGTGTGGACGATTCCCCGAGATCTTACCTGGTGGACTTTGATGGAACTGTCTACCGCCGGAGCCGCCAGCACCTGTTGGCCGTTAACGAGCCTCAGCCTCCTCCTGCGGATCCCTACGCTCCTCCGTTGCGTTTCAAGCCTGTCATTACTAATTACCCCACAGCTCCCTGCATGCCCCGGTCAGTTCGCTTGCCGCGTTCTCCTCCCTCTGCGCTTCCTGGTTTCGGGTAGATGATCTCCTCCCCTGCTCGTTCTCCTTCTTCTCCTTCTCCTCCGTCTCCTCCTCCTGGATCACCTGTGCCGGTTGGGTCACCTCCCGCATTCCCGGTTGGGTCTCCTCCGACTTTCTCCTTCCCGGCTGCTACTGCTCCGCCTCCTCTTCTATCTGGTGGGGAGGGTGATGGTGCTATACGCACACGCTCGGGTCGGGTTGTCAAACCTCCTGTCCGCTACGGTGATTTCGTTTAAATTTGCATGTGTTGTATAATCACACTGCCACTGTTATAACTTCAATTTTAGATTTCTAAGGGAAAGGATGTAGATGGTTTATGCATGCAACCTATAATGTAGCTACCTCAATACCACTAACCACGCCCAGTCATCTCAGTATAACTGTGATATCTTCCCCTTGCTCCTCCCTTGGTTCCAGTACGCCTGAAGACTAGATGCAGTCAGTACTGGGACGTATTTGACATGTGCTTTTATTAAAGACTCAGTAAAGTTACAGTGTGTCAGACTCCTTTACAGCCTCAGAATTAAAGGATGTTCTTTTAGGAAGGAGATGAGGAGAAATGTATTTTGTCAGAGGGTGGTGAATCGGTGGAATTCTCTGCCACAGAAGGTTGTGGAGGCCAAGTCAGTGAATATTTATAAGGTGGAGATAGATAGATTCTTGATTAGTACAGGTGTCAGAGGTTATGGGGAGAAGGCGGGAGAATGGGGTTAGGAGGGAGAGATAGATCAGCCATAATTGAATGGTGGAGTAGACTTGAAGGGTCGAATGGCCTAATTCTACTCCTATCACATGACCTTATGACCAAACTAGCTACTGGCTGTTGCTATTAAATGAGTGGATGCTGCAATGATGGCTGTACCCCCAAGGTTCAGAGGGACTTTCACAGACTGAGAACTGCATAGTCAAAGGTCCATAAGAACTGCAGATGTTGGTTTAAACCAAAGATAGACACAAAATGCTGGAGTAACTCAGCAGGTCAGACAGCATCTCTGGAGAAAAGGAATTGGTGACATTTCAGACCTGAAAGATCACCTATTCCTTTTCTCCAACGATGTTGTCTGACCTGTTGAGTTACTTCAGCTTTTTGTATCTATTTTAGATTGTCTTTAATTGTGAAACAGATTGTGACAGCCCAAAATCAAGATCAGTTGTAAAGATGCAAATTAAAAATTCAGGAAGATCTTTACTTTAATATAATTATTTGTGTCTACTGTATATTATCAAATTGGATGGTGGGGCAAGAAACCTTAATGGATTTGGAAAAGAATATAAATGTATTCTTGTCAACAAAGTGGATTTGTGTCAGTGCAGCAAACAAACATCTCTCCAAATGAGATGAACGTTTGGATAGACTTCAATAGTTTGAAGCAATCCTAATTAACTACCGGTAATTCCTTTCTTTCCATTTCTGACTTCAAATGAGCACATGGATGAAATTATAATACACTTATAAAAACAAAATAAGGGAAGGACTTAGACAGATATAATGAGCTGCACACCTAGCTAATGGCATAATACCACATTAAAAAATGAATGCGTATTTAAGACGTACCGTTATTCTGTCCATCTTATAATTGTACACAGAAACTCTCAGTTGCACTTGTTCTCCTCGCACAACAGAATAAGGTATTTTTGCTTTTAGAATTACATTTTGATGAACTGTAATTTTAATTGGCTCAGCGACACATATACCTGCATAAAAAATAAAAAAGTAAGAATCAAGCATTTTGTGTGATGCTTAATATTAGCAGGCTCTACGTCTGTCCAACTGTTGACCTACCAGTATCAGAGATTCCAATTCCTTGGATTTCCCAAGTAGTCAGTGAATCGGGCAAAGTTTTTAACAGCCATTTAGAATTTGAACTACACATTTTGAAAACACAAAAGACAATATCAATATGTATACGTACAGTACATCTACAGTATTTGAAAACCGTCGAACTCGTGTAATCTATCAATCTAGATTTTTGAGAAATAAAACAAAAAACAATCAATCAATGGGTAGATAGACATGTAGAGCGGAAACATTTTGTTCGTGAATAGAGAAAGATTATTTGAACAATACAAGATAAATAATATTCTTTGTGGTACAAGATAACATTTAACATGTGTAAGAAGGAACTGCAGATGCTGGTTTAAACCGAAGATAGACACAAAAAGCTGGAGTAACTCAGGGGGGCAGGCAGCATCTCTGGAGAGAAGGAATGGGTGACATTTCAGGTCGAGACCCTTCTTCAGACTGGTCAGGGATAAGGGAAACGAGAGATATAGATTGTGATGTGGAAAGATAAAGAACAATGAATGAAAGATATGCAAAAAAGTAACGATGATAAGGGAAACAGGCTATTGTTAGCTGTTTGTAGGGTGAAGAGTCCACATCTTGAACAACAGATACAGTAGATGAGGTTGTGTGGGTGCGAGTGAACCTCTGCCTAACCTGAAAGGACTGTCGGGGTCCCTGGACAGTCGAGGGAGTAGGTATAACGACAAGTGTTGCATCTTCTGCGGTTGCAGGGGAAGGTACCTGGGGAGGGGGTGGTTTGGGTGGGGAGGGATGAGTTAACCAGGGAGTTGCGGAGGGAACGGTCTCTGCGGAAGGCGGAAAGGGATGGAGATGGGAAAATGTGGCTAGTGGTGAGATCCCGTTGTAGGTGGCGGAAATTTCGGAGGATTATGTGTTGTATGCGACGGCTGATGGGGTGGAAGGTAAGGACTAGGGGGACTCTGTCTCTCTGTTGCGACTAGGGGGAGGGGGAGCAAGGGCGGAGCTGCGGGGTATCATGGAGACACGAGTGAGGGCCTCATCTATTTAACATTTAACATTATTTTTCCAGGTTTACTTCTTCTTTTTTTTTAAATCAAAAGCATTGTACATACATCTTAATCATGATATGCAACATAATACATTTTGTGTACAACTTCTCTTATTTTTAAACTTTAAGCTGTAATAGAAAAAGAGAAAAGAGAATGAAGAGAACATGAGGATAGTAGTGAAGTGTATTCCGCAGTAATTGGCATTAAATGAATGATGATGTTTAAGTAGACTGCATGCTTGAGAATGTGAAAAAAAAGGAAAGAAAAAAGTAAAGAAAACAGGCCCCAAAGAGAAGAGGGCCTTAGGAAGGGAAAGGAAACAAGTAAAAAATCCAAAGAAGGTAGAGCTAAATAAAAAAGAAAGAGAATGTGCCTAATTCATAACGATTCACACCGATCACCTAGTTCTAAAACAATAACTTTCTAGGGTTATGCTGCACCATATTATACTTGTAATAAATCAATAAAAGGTGACCATATTCTTAAGAATTGTTCTTGTTTTCCTGCTAGAATGACTCATTTCCTCGAGGTGTAATATTTCCGACATATTTGTGATCCATATTTTAAACATTGGGATAGGAGTGTTTTTCCAGAATTTAAGCATAAGTTTTTTTTCCGATATCAAACCATAGTTTAGGAAACGTCTTTGAAATATAGTTAGTTCAGAACAGGCTTCTCTTGCTCCGAAAATAATCAATTCTGTATTTGGGTCCAATCTTAATTTAAATATTTTTGAAAAGCTTTCAAAAATTTCCTTCCAAAATTTCTGACGTTTTGCACAGGAAACAAATGAGTGTGCTATTATTGCCTCTTTAGTTAGGCACTTATCACAGATGGGAGAGACATTTGGAAAGATTTTATTTAGTTTTTTTTTTGAGTAATATAATCTATGTACAATTTTAAATTGGATCAGTGTATGTCTAACGTTAATTGAATATTTGTGTACATATGACACATAATCTTCCCATCTGTCCTTGGGAATTTCTATAGCCAATTCTTGTTCCCATTCTTTTCTTATACCTTCTGTTGAAGGTATATCTATATTTAAAATAATATTATAAAAATATGATGTTAAATGATCCAATTCTACCTGTCTATTCATGCCTTGCTCTAGAAGGTCCATCTTCAGATTTTGATAATCTTGTGAGTGTTTTTTCAAATAGTCTCGGGTTTGTAAGTATCTAAAATATTGGTTATTTTCCATATTGTATTGAAGCTTGGAATGGTAAAAATGTTCCCTCTTCATACAAATCTTCCCAAGTCTTAATTCCTAATTGTTCCCAGAGGGTAAACGTTTTGTCAATAGTCGATGGCTTAAACGCCGGGTTGTTAGCTATCGGTGAGAGAAGTGAAAGATTTCTTAATTTAAGAGAGGATTTTATTTGTCTCCAAATTTGTATTGTGCTGTGAATCACCGGGTTTCTCTTATATATTGTGTTCTTCAGTTTTATTGGGGAGAAAAGGATCACTGTTATGTAAAAAGGGGTGCAATCCTCCTTCTCCATTAATGTCCATTCTGCCTGTTGTGTTGAACCGTCCTACCAGTACATTATATTTTTAATGTTCACTGCCCAATGGTAGTACATAAAATTAGGAAGTGAGAGTCCACCGTATTCTTTAGGTTTACATAAATGTCTTTTTTGAATTCTATGGGATTTATGGTCCCATATGAAATTTGTAATGTATGAGTCAATTTAAAAAAAAAAGTTTTTAGGTATGTATGTAGGTATTGATTGGAATAAATACAGTATTTGTGGGAAAAAATCATTTTAATGGCATTTATTCTGCCTATTAAAGACATCGGTAGTGGTTTCCAAAATTGGATCGACGTTTGTAATTTAGTAAGTAAGGGTAGGTAATTTGCGTTAAATAGAGCTTTATATTTTCTGGTCATTTGAATACCCAAATATTTAAATCTTTCCGTAGTAATTCTAAAGGGGTATTTTTAAAGATGTGTTGAGTCTTGAGGTTTTATCGTCATTATTTCGCTTTTATTCCAATTTATTCTATATCCTGAAAAGGAACCAAATTATTCTATTAAGTTGAATAAATTTGGTATGCTAATTTGTGATTTTGTAATGTATAATAATACATAGTCTGCATATAATTATATTTTATTATTAGAGTTTTTAGTATTGTAACCGTGAATATTAGGGTGCATTCTTATATTTTCTGCTAAGGGCTCTATCACCAGGGCAAATAGAAGGGGTGATAAGGCACATCCCTGTCTATTGCCCCTGGATAGTTGAAATTTTGGGGATAACATGTTATTAATCAGTATTCTAGCCGTGGGCTTATCATATAGTAATTTTATCCATAGGATAAAATTATCTCCCATTTGAAATTTTTGTAATACTTTAAATAGGTATTCCCATTCCACCTGATCAAATGCTTTTTCTGCATCCAATGAAATAATTGATAAGTCCTCCTCTTCTATCTTATCTGAATACATTATGTTAAAGAGACGTCTCAAATTATTAAATGAATGTCTCTTAGGTATAAACCCCGTTTGATCCGGGTTTATTAATTTACTAACATATTTACTTAGTCTTCTTGCTAAGGTTTTGGCTAATATTTTCTGATCAGTATTTAATAATGCAATGGCTCTGTATGACCCGGTTTCTTCTAGATCTTTATCCTTTTTAGGTATTAGTGTCATAGTCGTCGCTGCTAGTGTTTCTGGTAGTTTCTGTTCTTTGAATGCATATGTGTAAAGTTTCTGTAGACGCGAAGAAATTATTTATAACATTTTTTATAGAATTCATTGCTAAATCCATCCTGGTGTTTTACCATTCTTCAAAGACTTTATTGACTCCTCTATTTCATTAATTGAAATTTGAGCTCCTAATTCTTCCTGTTCCATCACATTAAGTTTTGGGAGATTATACTTTTCCAAAAGATTTGTTATTTTAATACTATCTGTTGCTGTTTTTGATGTATATAAATGTTGGTAGAATTGAGCAAATCTGTTATTAATATCTTTGAGTAGTGTTATCAATTCCCCTTTATCTGACCTAATTTTTGGAATCGTATGCTCCTTTTTCCGTTTTTTCATTTGTCGTGTCAAGAGTTTATGTGGCTTGTTGCCGTTTACTTCTTATTTACTCATTACATTTTCTTAACGTATTATTTGTGAATTATCTTGGGGACTTGAAAATAATTAAAGAGATGTTGAAATAGAAAATCCAGGAGAAGCCAGTGAATATTTGAGTTCCAACCATGTCAATTTTGTGCAATTAGGATCGGAACACTTGTCTACTTCATCTGTGTCAAGAGTTTGCAGTGTGCACAAAGTTCCAAGTACATTATATTATCCAGCTGAATGTTTAACAGCATTGCTCCTTGTAAAGTATTGTATCTGATGCTCTCAACTCAGTCATTTGAAAATGGCAAAATAGCTGAAACCTCCTGCATTAAACAAACCATTAGAAAATCTGCAGGAGTTTTGTTCATATCCTAGATCATTTACTCAGGTATTCAGATTATTCATCTCACATCATTCCCGCAGGACATTCTTCATTGCCTGGTGCTGTATTATACCTTTTTGTTCAATCACTAAGGACATTTTAGAGTTGAAGAAAAACTGCTGTTATCACATTTGTGTGGAGTAATAGTAAGATTAAATGAGAACATACCAGTTTGAAGTTTGATCTTTATTTTATGAGGAGTTACGATGAGGGATTACGTGAAGAAGCCCCGTTCAGCCGCACACGTGCGTCAATCTTCAAAGCAGCGGTGTGAAATCACAGATAATAGTGACTGAAGTATGATAGTAAGATGAAAGAAGACTAGAACTACCAGATGATCTTAATGAGGGCTGGGAACGGAGGGCACGTAATCCCTCATCGTAACTCCTCATAAAATAAAGATCAAACTTCAAACTGGTAAGTTCCCGTTTAATCTTACTATTTTACTTCGGAGTCACATGAGTGACTACGTGAAGATTTCAAAGCTCTGTGATTTCATGCCGTGAGAAACAAGTCTACACAACCACAACTGCCCCATTGACAAATGAGGGAAAACATTCATAATGCATACAGTCATGACATAGATTTAAACATGCTGATGCTGTTAAATAAGCAATAACAATAGTCACATCTCTCATCCGGATGGAACCTATAACAGAACATAAAATAAAATTGAGAAATACCCCTGGTCTGGCAACGGGTTATTATAACATGTTTGAAAATTTGTTTGTTTGACCACGCTACAGCCGTTAGGATGTGGTCCAGCAGAATGTAATTAACCCTTACTGCTGCTGTTATAGCAGCCCTGGTGGAGTGAGATCCGGATCAGTATCTACTCCTGCATAACTCAACTCCGTTTTAACACCTGGCAAGATCTGAGCAGATAGGTTCTTATAACGTCTTTTGTAACTAACAATCATCGTTAGCTCAGGGTCTCAAAGGCTCTTGGTGACCTTGACGTATTGTTGTATATGTGTGTCCCCACATAACGAAAGGTCCCTGTGTATGTCTTGAACTATTTTGAGACCTGACACCCCTACTGCTCTGCTTAAATTAATTATAGCTTAAAATACTATGTGTATATTTGCAGATGTAATCATCCTCTCCTGTCGTAATAATGTAGCGAGTGACCTGTTGCGCTAACCAGCGCCAGGAGGATAACTACCTAATGAGGTCCGATCAAAGCTAAGAATGTAGCTGGAACCCCCTGTGAAATAGTGTTAACACAATGTCAATCTCCCATACTGCATTGTACTTGTCCTGGGAAACTTGTGTAACAGGTATCCTTTACTAACTCGATATCAGAGGTGAACCCAACAACTTGGACCTCGTTAGCTGCAGTAAGTCTGATGGAAAGCACCTTGGCACAGTTAATGACCCTATAACTCAATATTGTCAAAGACCATTTAAATGAACTGCAATAGCTCAGAATCTGTGCCATTATAAATGTAACATGAGCATTAAACAAACGCTTCCCATCTCCTGAAGCAGCAAAGTACCGCTATTTGGTACCATTCCAGCACTGTGAATACATGCAAAAATAGGCGTGACAACCCAAGCCGTAAGCAGTCTATTGAGAATCCGTGGAACATCTATTGATTTTATCATGCAACGGCTGATTTCCCGAGCCACAGGCTGAATCAGCAAGTTACGTTTAAAATAACCATATAAGGTTGCATTATTATTATTCCCGACAAATTAGGAATCAAACTGCATAGGCCAATTCCACAGCTGGAACCTAAAGCGGCTCCTGATGACTTTATTTCAAGACCTGACTCATAAAGCAAAATGGAGGAAGACATAAAAGACCATTCCTCATGCTTGTAGCGAGAATGTATCTTTCGCCACTGTTATGCCAACCATTTTTGCAACCTTTGAATTAGCATGAAAACAACATATCCATATTCGGTGTTGCATTGAATCAGAATTTCATAAATACTGTGTGGTCCAACACCCATTCTGTGTTGTCATTGATCTGTACTTAATGATACTCCAGTGGCAAATGAGATTATGTACCTTTTACAGGATCTTTTACCTGATTGCACCCTCGTGCTTATCATATGCCACATCATAGTGTATCAACATGAAGTTGAGCATGCACCTATGCATATTCACTCAATCACTCTTTAACCCATAAAATGCACTTTAGGGTCTATAGATAGTTGATACCAATACTGAAGAGTTAATAACTCATGCAAATCTCCTGCACCTCCAACTAGAGATGACATTCGCATGTTCCCACCTTAAGCCATAGCATCATTTTGCAATATAATGACATATTCATTGATCAACTACTGGAGCAATGCTGAATACTGTTTGTCCATCATAGTGACTTTATTAGCTTCAGCTGGTAATGGCAAAGTTGTATTATCAATGACCTTCATGGCCCTCATAGTTTGCCATTAAGCATGCTGTCAGTTCTCCCACTTGCACAGCTGCATCACATCTATTACATTGCCAGTTAGTCTAATGAATAGAAACTGCTTTACAGGGCAGAGTCACAGGCCAACTATCCATTTGATAACAACCTAATTTAACTGGATAGGAGAGAACAAATTCTCAAGTAGCTTGAGACTGAGTGGATTTTAGCCAAATACAGCATCAAAATATAATCCAGACAATACATCACAAGTGTTTTTGTAGACCTTTGAATGATTTATTGTTATAATACTGTTAAATTGCCTCATCATAGCAATGCCTTCAAATATCTGTGATGATCATTGTACATGGAAAACCCTATGAAATCTGTTTGATCACCCTTCTTTCATAATGAACAGGCCACGCCTGCCATCATTTCGAGTCTGCCCTGAACGGCAACTGGCCCGGTTCCGATAATTCTCAAATGTCCCAAGACAACTCTTGCCATAATTCTGACCTTGCCTTGAAAGACAATTCCCCATATCTCCGAGCCTGTCTCGAAGGCAACCTGGCTAAAATACTGGACCTGGCTCAACACCCTTCTGGCCAAATTCCAACCTTCTTGGAATACTGGTATTGTCCAGTTTACCTGGTTAAAATGCCTCTGAGTAGATGACAATGTCTCAACCATTTGTGCATTGCACAACCAATTGTAAATCTTACCAACTTGTTCGTGGTCACTTAGTTGTAGAGTAACTCTGGTCAGCTTTAATGCTGCTACCAGCTTCAGTGAACCGCTTCCTGCCGATGAAGCCGTGGGGTGCGTTTTCCCCTAAACTATGAATCCTTACTCGTCGTTGGCCTAATTGGTCCAACAGTTTATGCTTCGTCCTTCAGGTTTTGCCTGTGGAATAGGTCTTACCTGAATAGAAGATTCGGCGGGTGGCTCTAACGTCCCCTGATAGCGGTGTTCACTGCATTGTGTTGGGATGGCAACCTTCCTGCCAGGAATCGTACCTGTGACATGTGCCCTTCATCCCTTGAGGTATGCTCCATGCTATACCCTCAGCCTTGGCATCAGATTTACACTGACCCGGCATGTTCTCCTCTTCCATAAGGGAGACATTAAGCAGCCCTACTACAAGGCGCTGCTGGCATGGCCTCTCCAACAGGCCCACCCTTCAGGGTCAGAAAATGTCCAGGTAAGCTCACCTCCATGAGGGAGACATCATGCAGCCCTTCTACAGGTGCTGCTGCCATACATTTAAGCAGCCCTATTACAAGGCGCTGCTGACGCAGCCTAGAGCAATAGGCCGGCACTGTCATAGACTCGGCATCCCCATTATGCAACCCTGTTACAAGGCGCTGCTGGCACGGGCTCTCCCATCTGCCCAACACTGCCATAGACTCAGCATCCCCTTTAAGCAGCCCTGCTGCTAGCGCGGACTTTCCCATAGTCCCGCACTGACACCACTCCTGATGTTAGGGTGTATCTACCTTGAGCCTCCTCTCAATAAGGCTCCATCCTGGTCAACCTCCACATTATTCATTTTACCAGAAGGGAACCCTCCCGGCACCAGGACTGACCACTTGGGTCGATTTACCCCATATCTTGGGGGCCTCTGCGGTCTGGGCACCGCATAGCTGGTGGATTTCCCCTACCCCGGGAATCCCATATATATTACCAGAGGGAAAACCCCTACCGGCAGCAGGGCTGACCGTTCCGGTCCGTTTAACCCCTTTCCTGTGGACCCCTGCGGTCTGAAAGCCACATAACTACTGGATTCCCCTACCCGGGAATTGCAGAATCTATGTATACATCGGGGAAAAACCTCCCGACACCCGGCATCTATATTATATCGGGGGGAAAACCCTCCCGACACCCGGTCTACTGGAGATCCCCTTCCCCGGGAACCCCAGCATTAATCTTTATTATCGGAGGGAACGCCCTCCCGGCCTCCGGCCTACTGGAGGTCCCCTCCACGGGAACCCCAGCGTCTCTGTGCCTATCGGAGGGAAACCCTCCCAGCACCCGGAGTGCCTGGAAGCCACTGACCACCCGTCAGCGACCGACTTCGCGACGCCTGACATTCCCGAGCTATCCGCTCCTGAGGCAAGAACCGGGGTTTCCCCACAGCCCATAGCTGGTTCCCTCGTCGGGCCTCGCGAATCCTCCAGCTGGAAGCCTCTGGAACAAGAGGTTCCTGCAAGGAACAAAACAGGTAAGAAAAACAAGCTTAACTGAAGTTTAAAACTTACCGCGCTGGAGGAGCTCCTGCTGCCCCAACCGGTCGCCTGCACCAATGCGTCTGACGTAAATGACGCACGTGCGGCTGAACGGGGCTTCTTCACGTAGTCACTCACGTGACTCCGAAGTAAAATTTGTATCAGTCTCTTAAATGAAATCCTTCAACGTTAAATTGGATGGAATGAAGACTATTTGTCAAGCATGGTTTTTAAATAGTGAATGGATTAAATAAATGTAACAACAGTGCAGATTTCTAATATGCTAAAAACATCTGAAAACTTCAGCAAGTTCCTCTTCAAAAAACTTTCACCAATGTAAACAAATGCTACAAATAAACCAGATATCTTTTCAAAATGTAAAATGCAAATGACATCAACCTTTATTAAAAAAAAACAATATAACATTTAAAATGCATTTGCACAGGCAAAATCAATTCTATAATCTATTCTGTCCATAATCTAAATTGTTTGGACTGGAGGATTACTGTTATAATTATTTTGGATTGGATAATATTGCCCTATTCGTAACATGAATTGGACATTTTTATAAATCTACAAATATTAATGTATGTAGTTGAAAATATGTGCAGTTTCTCACTATCTTGAGTTAAAATTGACTATTGAATTGAGAAAGTGTTGATGCATTAAAGGTAATTCGTGTGTTGAAATGAAATGAAGAGGGTTACTGTTAAACAAGATATAACGAATGACTGAAAATGTACAAAAATGCAAATGGTGGAAATTTGAAATGAAGTTGGAAAATACTGGAAAAACATGCAGGTTAAGGACTATCTGATTTCCGATCTGTACCATAAACTGATCTCTTTCCATAGTTGCTGCCTTAACTTCTGAATTTTTTTTCTAGCACATTGGTTTTTAGACATGGAGCAGTTCAGCACAAGAACAGGCCTTTCGGCCCACAATGTCTGCACCAAATATGATACTAAGACCATCACTCACCTACCTGCGTATAACCCATATGCAATAATTCTCTTCATATCCATATGTCTAATCAAAAGTATTTTAAACTAATGTATCTGCTTCAACCACCACCACTCACCACTTTCTGTGTAAAAAACTATCCCCACGCATCTGCTTTACATTTGCTCCTCTCATCTTAAAATCTATGTCCTCTGGTATTTGATTTTTCTATCCTGGGAAAACGATTCTGACAGTCTATCCTATCTATGTCCCTCATAATTTTTTATGCTTCAATTAGGTCTCTCTGTAACCTTTGGCATTCCAGAGAAAACAATTCAAGTCTGTCCATTTTTCCACGTAACTAATACCACCCAATCCCAGGCATCATTCTGGTAAACCTCTGCACTGATTTGAAAGCCTCCACATCCTTCCTGGAGTGACCAGAATTGGAGCACACAATACTCCAAATGCAGCCTGACCAAAGTCCAATAAAGTTGTATCATGACTTCCTGACTCTTATACTCAATGCACTGACCTATGAGAACAAGCATACCATATGTTTTCTTTACCAGTCTGTCGACTTGTGTGGTCACTTTCAAGGAGTTATGGACTTGGACTCCAAGATCCCTCTGTACATCAATGCTGTTATGGGTCATGCCATTAATTGTAAATTTTCCCGTTACATTTGACCTTGGACAAACCGTATCTGCCATTTCTCGGCCCATTTCTGTAGCTGATCTACAGTGCATTCAGAAAGTATTCAGACCCCTTCACTTTTTCCACATTTTGTTACGTTACAGCCTTATTTTAAAATGGATTAAGTTAATTTTTTTAGCATCAATCTACACACAATACCCCAGAATGAAGAAGTGAAAATAGGTGTTTATAATTTTTTGCAAAATAATTCAAAGTAAATAACTGAAATATTACATTTACATAAGTATTCAGACCCTTTGCTATGACACTCAAAATTGAGCTTAAGTTCTGAAGAGGTTAAGTCTGAAGAAGGGTTTCGGCCCGAAACGTTGCCTATTTCCTTCGCTCCATAGATGCTGCTGCACCCGCTGAGTTTCTCCAGCTTTTTTGTGTACCTTTGAGCTTAAGTTCATCCTGTTTCCATTGATTATCCTTGAGATGTTTTTAAAACTTGATTGGAGTCCACCAGTGGTAAAAGCAAAAACCAAGCCATGACGACGAAGGAATTGTCCATAGACCTCCAAGACAGGATTGTGTCGAGACACAGATCTAGGAAAGGGTATAAAACAATTTATGTTGCTTTGCAGGTCCCGAAGAGCAGTGGCCTTCGTCATTCTTAAATGGAAGAACTTTGGAACCACCAGGACTCTTCATAGAGCTGGCCGCCCGGCCAAACTGAGCAATCGGGGGAGAAGGGCCTTGGTCAGGGAGGTGACCAAGAACCCGATGGTCACTCTGACAGAGCTCCCGAACCTTCCAGGAGGCCAACTATGTCCGCAGCACTCCTCCAATCAGGCCTTTATGGTAGACGGAAGCCACTCCTCAGTAAAAGGCACATGATAGCCCGCTTGGAGTTTGCCAAAAGGCATGAGAAACAAGATTCTCTGGTCTGATGAAACCAAGATTGAATTATTTGGCCTGAATGCCAAGCGTCGTGTCTGGAGGAAACCAGGCACCGCTCATCACCTGGCCAATACCATACCTACCTTAGAGGATCTGCAGAGAAGAAAGGGAGAAATTACCCACATACAGGTGTGCCAAGCTTGTAGCGTCATACCCAAGAAGACTTGAGGCTGTAATCGCTGCCAAAGGTGCCTCAACAAAGTACTGAGTTAAGGGTCTGAATACTTACGTAAATGTGATATTTCAGTTATTTCTTTTTAATTACTTTGCAAACATTTCTAAACATCTGTTTTCGCTTTTTTATTATGGGGTATTGTGTGTAGATTGATGATAAAAAAAAGAATTTAATCCATTTTAGAATAAGGCTATAACGTAACATAATGCGGAAATAGTGAAGGGGTCTGAATACATTCTGAATGCACTGTATACTTTGACAGCATTCCTCACAGCCCACTACCCCAGTAATCTTGCTGTCATCTTTTGACACAGAATATTTATATTTGAATAGCATAGTTTTATCCTTCCTCAGCCAAACGTTTGCACTTTCGGAGTGCCATGTCTGCTGTTACCTGTGCAATAATATTTCCATCCAGATTTTTGCTTGCACATTCTTTGTCACTATTTTATCAAAAAAGGATACTTTCTGACTGACTGATATTTTCACTCTGATGTATTGTGATTGACATACAAAGACAATACCATAATGCATGATACAAAAATGCTTTGTTATTACCACATTCCTCTTCACAGCGATCAGTGAGCAGCTGTGATCTTTGTAACCAGTGATCTTTTTCTTGTTCACAAAAGATGTAGAATTGAAGGAAAAATAAGTTGAAAGGAGAACAGAAGTGTCAGAATTAAAATCTATGAAGAAAGAAAGCCTTATGATGGATCATTAATTATGAGAAACTGATTTTGTAACAAAAAACATGTAAGAAAAATGAAAGATGCACAACAATTTAAAATAGTGAAAGCTCAAAATAAGGCGATTACTTTTTGATCAATAATCCAAACAACATTCCGAATTGTGAGAGGTCATTGTGTTTAAGTTTTGTGTGATATTTAAATAAAAACCTGATATCCAACGTGTGTTCTCTCAGCAGACTGTGACTTGTAGAATTCAATTCTAGGTTGCATGGTAACATCTCTATA
Organism: Amblyraja radiata; assembly: GCF_010909765.2. NCBI lineage: Eukaryota > Metazoa > Chordata > Chondrichthyes > Rajiformes > Rajidae > Amblyraja > Amblyraja radiata. The sequence continues at coordinate 27,601,578 of NC_045987.1, forward strand.
TAGAACAGTAATGCAGAAAGTACCTTTGTGAAATTTCATGAACCTCCCACAGCCAACTCTCTGGAAAATAACTGCGGATTTTTGGTGGCTCCAATTCAAACTTATTGTTCAGTTCTGGTTTTGGGAATGAAAAAAAAGTAATGAAGATGTGAACAAGAAACAGAACTTTCATTTTATCAGTTTGATGTATTCTTGATATGCGTTATATACATTAAGATATAATCCAGTAAGGAATCCAGAATAATGGTCTCTTATATATCAAATAGTTCAAATATATTTAGGGATGAAAAGAGGATGAACTTTTTTCCCCACCCAAAGAGCAGTGGAACCATGGAAATTGCTCCCTCAAAAGCCTATGGATGTTCAGTCAGTTAACAATTTCAAAGAAAAGATTGTTAGATTTTTCTATTCAAAACTTCAGATATTCAGCAATAGCAAGCAGGTGAGGTCAAAGCATTAAAGAAGAAGGGTCTCAACCCGAAAAATCACCCATTCCTTCTCTCCAGAGATGCTGCCTGTCCCGCTGAGTTACTCCAGCATTTTGTGTCTACCTTCGATAACAAAGCATTGATCAACCATCTGAAAAGATCAACCATCATAAATGTCTCAACAAGCTAAATCACCTTCTTCTACTCCATGTTCAGTTAAAGCAGAAATAGAGTCAGATTCATACAGTGTGGAAACAGGCCCTTCAGCCTCACTTGCCCACACTGGCCAACATGTCCCATCTGCATTGGTCACACCTGCCTACGTTTGGTCCATATCTCTCTAAACCTGTCCTATCCATGTACCTGTCTAAATATTTCTTAAATGTTGCGATAGTCCCTGCCTCAACTACCTCTTCCGACACCTACCAACCTTTGCGTGAAAAAGTTACTCCTCAGGTTCCTATTACATCTTTCCCCCCCTCACCTTAAACCTATGTCCTCTGGTTCTTGATTTCCGTACCCTGGGCAAGAAACTTTTGCATCTAACCAATCTATTCCTCTCATGATTTTGTACTCCTCTATAAGATCACCCCTCATTCTCCTGCGCTCTAAGGAACAGTCCTAACCTGCTCAACCTCTCTCTATAGCTCAGACCCTTGAGTCCTAGCAAAATCCTTGTTAATTTTCTCTGAACCATTTCCAGCCTGACATCTTTCCTATAACATGGTGCCCAAAACTGAACACATACTCTAAATGCGACCTCACCAATGTGTTATACAACTGCAACAGGACCTCGCAACTTCTATACTCAATGCTCAGACTGATGAAGGGCAATGTGCCAAAAGCCTTTTTGACCACCCTTTCGACCTGAGATGCCACTTTCAATATCCACCCATATTCTCCCCAGAGCCCTACTTTTCAATGTGTAGGTTCTCCCAAGTTAGTGCTCCCAAAATGCATTTCTCTATATTAAATTACATCAGCCACTTTCCAGTCCATCTGCCAAACCGATCAAGACCCTGCTGCAATTTTTGACAACCATCTTCACTATCTATAATGTCTCCAAGTACAACGCACCCACCTCCCTCCCCCCCCCCCCCCCCCCCCATACCAACCTCACCCCACGCTCAACTTTGAAATGTACACATAAATGCGTTCTTATGCAATTAATTAAGTTATCGTGCACATCCTTCCCAATGGAGAGACATTTCAAACTGCTGTGTTCTTTCCCTTGATAGTGATGTCAGAGATAAAGAAACCTGGTGTGAAAACACCTAAAATGGTGTACGATTGAACGCAGAACCACTGGTGCCTGGTCCAGAGTGATGGATACATATTATTAGCTAGTTTCCTCAAATAAGTGGAGGCACTAAATGAGTAGATATGCTCAAATTCCATTAACCTGCTTCGGTATTTTGATGGTGCCAGGGTGACACATTGTCCAGACTATTGGGATGTTTTCCTATTGATACCCAACACAGGTTAAATTCGTGTAGGAAAGAACTGCAGATGCTGGTTTAAATTGAAAGTAGACACAAAATGCTGGAGTAACTCAGCGGGACAGGTAGCATCTCTGGAGAGAAGGAATGGGTGACGTTTCGGGTCGAGACCCTTCTTGAGATCCAAAATGTACACAGCAGTATAATAAATTTTTCAGTGAGTTTAAAGGGAACATGTGTGAGTTCAATGTGACTGGAGAAACCAAGAACCCCCAAGTTATAAGTGGGAACTGGTAATAGCGCATCTGCAAGCTTAAAGGATGCATGGGAAACAGATAATGCATCATAAGAATTTCTGAATAATTGCATAGCAGATTATCAAAGACTATTTTGATGGGGAAGATTTTAAAGATATCCTCAGCTTCTCAGTCAATCAATGCTGGCAACTTTGTTTAATCAGGACTAGTATGTTATTACTTAACTCTTACTTGACATGCAACATTAAGCAAAAATAACTCAAAGTGCCAGCTCAAACACATTGCATTCTCTCCAACATTTTAGTAGTTTCCAGAAAGGTCATTATATTGATTTCAGAATAAAGCTTTAAATAATGTAAATAATATAGTACCTCCTTTCATGAGGATCTGGTGCCTTATTTCTTAATTCGACTGGATGTGCAGGTAAAATAATCTTCCCTATTCTAAGACTTACCCGTTCGTGCTAATGACAGGGCGTTTGAAGACTCCGCCAGCAACTGCTGTGCATAATTGCAGCATTCTAAGAATATACTTTTGCATGGTGCAGGTAACTTGATTCTACTTGCTCTTTCAGAGCAAGATTGTTTTAGTGGGAAGTCCCTCATTCCATCTATGCAACACTTCTGTTCAATGGGATTGGTAAATTTGTCAACTGAAAATATAAAGGAAAATAAAATTATTGACATCTTCACTTTTTTGAATTAAATTGAACTGAGTTGAATTGAATACTTTATTGTCACATGTGACAAGTCACAGTGAAATTATTTGCTTGCATACACAAATAGTTGCCACGTAAAGGGTGCTGACAAAACACTCCGCGCCAAGTCCTCCTTTGTTCTCTCCCCTCCCCCCCCCCCTCCTCATGGCGGTTCCCCCACGCCGGGTCCTCCTTTGTTCCCGACGGTGCAAACTCCGGCTCTGTTCAATGCAGGCTCCATTAAAAACTAACCAACATAGATTCTCTTTCATTACAGCAAAGATGTATAAAAGCATCAATGTGGAGAGGCACAAGCCAATTTTGTATGATGTCCACCACTGGGAAGATTCAATTGCATACAAGGTCCATGTTGTGATGCGTGTGAGGTTAAGCAGATATCCTCAGCTTCTCAGTCAATCAATGCTGGCAACTGTCTGCATAAAGACTGGTACTGGTGAACTAGCAGAGGAGGATAGATACCTTGCAATTGGCAGTGAGTGAGAAACGGGGCTGATGGAATAAATACTGCTGCATGTCCTGCTGAGTTACTCCAGCACTTAGTGTATCTATGGTCGGGTTGGAGTTGGGGCCTACATATGATTGGGCATCAAGGGACAGAGTGGCATAAAGAGATGAAGCACGGGGAGTCACTGGAGATGGAAGGCATGGAAGTCACCTGCACGTTGACCTGCTGAGTTACTCCTGCACTTTGTGTTTTCCTCAAGATTTCTGTATCTGCAGTTCCTCTTTCTCTTTTCTTTGCTTAAGGGGCCTGTCCCACTTACGCAACATTTTCGGCGACCACCGGCGCGTCATAGGTCGTTACAGGTCGCCGAAAATTTTCAACGTGTTGAAAATCCAGCGGCGGCCAGAACAAAGTACGGCTCTTTGGGTGACTACTCACGGCCATACAGGCTTCACATGTCACCAGGGTGTCGCCTGTATGGTCGTGAGTAGTCTCCTAGTCACCCAAAGAGTCGTAGTGACTTTCTGGTCACCGCTGGATTTTCAACAGTCACCGAAAAAGTTGCGTAAGTGGGACAGGCCCTTAAGGATGGAGCAGGCCCCAACACTTTTGCTAAGACCTGTTTCGGTATGAGTAGCCTGTGAATGCACAAATAATTTTATCTAACTGGCGTCAAAACTGGTGTTGTATGCTGCCCAATGCATGGCATATACTCAGAGAATCTGGATGAGATTTCTGTCAATAATAACTTGTTGAAGCCAAGTTGTTTTAACCCTACCCTCATTAGAAAGTGGATAGGAATGTAATACTGCCCACTCGATGTATCCACTGACATCTTATTCTTTTCAAAAGTCTTCAATTGTAATTTATGTTAAATATTCTCATCTCCCCTCTGGTTCTACACTAATCATTACATACACATTTCCAGACATTTTGATTGTATTTTGAACTATTATGTTTGAGTTTAGTTGATTGTCACATGTACCGAGCTACAGTGGAAAGCTTTTGTTGCATGCTAACTACTCGGTGGAATGACAATAAAAGATTATAATCGAGCCATCCAAAGCGTACAGATACATGATAAAGGGAATAATGTGAATAACGTTTTGTGCAAAATAAAGTCCAGTAAAGTCCAATTAAAGATAGTTCGTAGGTCTCCAATGAGGTAGCTAGTGGCTCAGGACTGCTCTCTGGTTGTTGGTAGGATGGTTCAGTTGCCTGATAACAGCTGGGAAGAAACTGTTCCTGAATCCGGGTGTGTGCGTTTTCACACTTCTATACCTTTTGCCTGATGGGAGAGGGGAGAAGAGGGAGTGGCCAGGGTGCGACTCATCCTTGATTATGCTGCTGGCCTTGCCGAGGCAGCGTGAGGTTTAAATGGAGAATGGAAGGGAGGTTGGTTTGTGTGATGGTCTAGACTGTGTCCACTATTTTCTGCAACTTCTTGCGGTCTTGGATGGAGCTGTTCCCAAAGTATGCTGTGATACGTCGCAATAAAATGCTTTCTATGGCGCATCTGTAGAAGTTGATGAGGGTGTGGATTCCAAGGTAAATATAGGTAAAAACTGCCTAATGCAGTTATCTTCCAATCATTGAAGGACAAGGTTTAGAAATGTTTTGCATGTGAAGTATGGGAGAAAGGAAAGTGATTAAAACCAGGCCCGGTCAAACCAACATCGATAGCAGCAACCTCTGAAAAACATGGCTGGGGCTGGGTCGAGGGGTGCAATATGGGCTTTGAATGCAATTGCATCTTCCCAGTGGGGGACGTCACACAAAATTGGATTGTGCCTTTCCACATTGACACATCTTTGCTGGTCACATGGTTTAAATTTTCCCTCACTGGGGAAGAGGATAACACAATGAATGTTTGAATGACAAAACATGAAGTGCTGGAGGAACTCAACGGGTCAGGCAACAGCAACAAAATCTGTCCATTCACTCCACACATGCTACCTAACCTCTAGTACTTAGTATTTTGTTCAAGAGTCCAGCATCTGCAGTTTCTTATGACTCTAATGTTTCAGTGGATTTGCAATGACTGCCAGTACATTAGCACTTGTATCTCGAGATGAATCAGCTTCAAGTGAAGTGAAATAATCTATTGTCCAATTAAATATAAGATGTATCAACAGAAAACAACAGTTGTTTATCATTGCTCTACAGGTATGTTTCTGTTAACTCCCCCTCCCATTCCCACATTGACCTTTCTGTCCTGGGCCTCCTCCATTGTCAGAGTGAGGTCCAGCACAAATTGGAGGAACAGCACCTCATATTTTGTTTGGACAGCTTACATCCCAGCGGTATGAAATATTGACTTCTCTAACTTCAAGTAACCCTTGCTTTCCCTCTCTCTCCATCCCCTTCTACTTCCCAGTTTTACGGTCAACTCCATTTTATCTCTATTTGCTTTGTTGTTACCTTCTCCCAACTAACAATGATCTATTCTACATTTTCCTTGATCTCCATTCCCTTTGTCCTGTTTGCACACCTTACACTTCCTTATCTACAGTGGCTTGCAAAAGTTTTCATACCCCTTGAACTTTTCCACATTTTGTCACGTTACAACCACAAACGTAAATGTATTTTATTGGGATTTTATGTGATAGACCAACACAAAGTGGTGCATAATTGGGAAGTGGAAGGAAAATGATACATGATTTTCAAATTTTTTTACAAATAAAAAACTGAAAAGTGTGGCGTGCAAAAGTATTCAGCCCCCCTGAGTCAATACTTTGTAGAACCACCTTTCGCGGCAATTACAGCTGCAAGTCTTTTGGGGTATGTCTCTACCAGCTTTGCACATCTAGAGACTGAAATTTTTGCCCATTCTTATTTGCAAAATAGCTCAAGATCAGTCAGATTGGATGGAGAGCGTCTGTGAACAGCAATTTTCAAGTCTTGCCAGAGATTCTCAATTGGATTTAGGTCTGGACTTTGACTGGGCCATTCTAACACATGAATATGCTTTGATCTAAATCATTCCAGTGTAGCTCTGGCTGTATGTTTAGGGTCGTTGTCCTGCTGGAAGGTGAACCTCCACCCCAGTCTCAAGTCTTTTGCAGACTCTAACAGATTTTCTTCCAAGATTGCCCTGTATTTGGCTCCATCCATCTTCCCATCAACTCTGACCAGCTTCCCTGTCCCTGCTGAAGAAAAGCATCCCCACAGCATGATGCTGCCACCACCATGTTTCACAGTGGGGATGGTGTGTTCAGGGTGATGTGCAGTGTTAGTTTTCCGCCGCACATAGCGTTTTGCATTTAGGCCAAAAACTTCAATTTTGGTCTCATCTGACCAGAGCACCTTCCTCCACATGTTTGCTATTTCCCCACATGGCTTGTGGCAAACTGCAAACGGGACTTCTTATGGCTTTTTTTCAACAATGGCTTTCTTCTTGCCACTCTTCCATAAAGGCCCGATTTGTGGAGTGCACGACTAATAGTTGTCCTGTGGACAGATTCTCCCACCTGAGCTGTGGATCTCTGCAGCTCCTCCAGAGTTACCATGGCTGCTTCTCTGATCAATGCTCTCCTTGGCCGGCCTGTCAGTTTAGGTGGACGGCCATGTCTTGGTAGGTTTGCAGTTGTGCCATACTCTTTCCATTTACAGATGATGGATTGAACAGTGCTCCGTGAGATGTTCAAAGCTTGGGATATTTTTTTATAACCTAACCCTGCTTTAAACTTCTCCACAACTTTATCCCTGACCTGTCTGGTGTGTTCCTTGGGCTTCATGATGCTGTTTGTTCACTAATGTTCTCTAACAAACCTCTGAGGCCTTCGCAGAACAGCTGTATTTATACTGAGATTAGATTACACACAAGTGGACTCTATTTACTAATTAGGTGACTTCTGAAGGCAATTGGTTGCACTGGATTTTATTTAGGGGTATCAGAGGAAAGGGGGCTGAATACTTTTGCACGCCACACTTTTCAGTTTTTTATTTGTAAAAAAATTTGAAAACCATGTATCATTTTCCTTCCACTTCACAATTATGCACCACTTTGTGTTGGTCTATCACATAAAATCCCAATAAAATACATTTACGTTTGTGGTTGTAACGTGACAAAATGTGGAAAAGTTCAAGGGGTATGAATACTTTTGCAAGCCACTGTATACACTTCCTTATCAGTCTGAAGAAGGGTCTCAACCCGAAATGTCACCTATTCCTTCTATTCAGGGATGCCGCCTGTCCCGCTCCAGCATTTTGAGTCCGTTTCTATAAATTGATGATTTTATTATAAACTTACTTTTTTCATGTATTTCAGTCCTCGCCATCACATTTCGCCTTGGTCGCAAAATAGCATCACATTTTGCTTCTGTAAAAGGTTAAAACAGAGACAAAACTTCAGTTCTAAAATGTTTATTTAGGGCAAATTCTGGGTTTTCTGCAGTTTGATTCTGGGCAAACAATTTCACTAAATCATCAGAAGGAACAAAATAAATAATGAATGTCATTCCAAAAATGCAACATTCTCAACTTCAGTTTCAACCATTGAAACCTCAAAATCTCTGAGACTTCTGACCATTGCACTGGTGAACATAGAACATGCACTGCATCTTCCATTGTACACTGTTGCTGGACTGCACTCAGAGTACTAAGGTACAATCCAATCCTGCTCTTAAAACTAAGGTGGGATTGGCATGCATATTCACTTCAATTGTAACTCTAGCCAATGGATAAGACGGTCAGGAGAAATTAAATATATTCTTTTCATTGCTGCTATGACACGATAGGTGCATTCCTAAAAAAACATGTTATAAAAAATCATTATAGAAGGACAATTTTATCACTGGAAAAAAGGGAGCTTTTGGGGTAAAGAGAATTTCCAGCTCACAATAACCATGTTATTTTTCCCATAGAGTTTCAAAACGAAAGGTGTTTTCAATACCAATGTTTAATTTGTTGCTTCAAGCATAAACTTTAAAGGCTGTAGATTACGTTGTCAATAGAAGCGATAGCTTATCAATTTGCTACCCATGATGAAATTAGCAGCTTGTGTTCTTAAGATACATTGGTATCTGATGACAGCAGAGAGGTTAACTGGAAAATGTGTTTTGTTCCCTGCACTGTCTTTCTCCAAAACAACTTTCTTTCTCTATGTCAGTTTCCAAAATAACTTTAAAGTGATTCTCTAGTTGCCCATCGAAATCACGTTATAACTAATTCAACCTGTGTAATGTAAATAATGTTCCCTAATTCATTACTTGCATTGGTTCCAATTCATGTGATGGAAAGGTGCATTACAGCAGAACCATTGGCAGTCTTTATACATACTCAGCCATTAAGGGGGCGACACAATGGTGCAGCGGTAGAGTTGCTGCCTTACAATGCCAGAGACCCCGGTTCCATCCTGATTACTGGTGCTGTAAAGATTTTGCACGTTCTCCCCATGACCTCGTGGGTTTTCTCCGGGTGCTCCGGTTTAATTTCGACATTATAAGACATTCAGGTTTGTAGGTTAATTGGCTTTGATAAAAAAGGGTCAATTGTTCCTGGTGTGTTGGATAGTACTAGCGTTCGGGGATCGCTAGTTGGCGTAGACTCAGTGTGCGGTAAGGCCTGTTTCCGCACTGTGTCACTAAAACTAATACTAAACTATCTATATATTAAGGTGGTTTTATTCAAATATTTTTTATTTCTGAAAACTGTTTTATAGTATATCTTTTTTATCATTTATATTGACATTTTTTTAAAATCTCTGAATGGTAGCTTAGCCTTCAACCAATGTCTGTGAATCCTACTGCAACAATTATCAGGTGCATAAAGTGGTTCTGATGCAGGGTTTTAATCCGAAAAATTGAACATTCATTTACACTATTTTCCCCTCCCCCAACAGATGCTGTTTGACTTGCTGAATTCATAGGGTCATGGAGAGTCATACAGCATGGAAACAGGCCCTTTGGCCCAACATGCCCACGTGGAACCAGATGCCCCATCAACACTAATCCCACCTGCCTGCGTAAATCTTTCCTATCCATGCCCAAAGCTCTTTTAAATATTATCATAGTACCTGCCTAAATGACCCCTTCTGGTAGTTCGTGTCATACACCCACCACCCTCTGTGTGCACAGGTTGCCCATCAGATTCCTATTCAAATTTTCCTTCTCACCTTAAAGCTATGTCCTCTGGATTTGATTCTACTACTCTGGGTACAAGACTGTGTATTCATCCTAGCGATTCCCCTCATGAGCTTGTACACCTCTATAGGATCACTCCTCATTCTCCCGCTACAAGGAACATTGTACTAGCCAGCCCTCCCTATAGCTCAGGCCCTCAAGTCTTGGCAACACCCTCATAAGATTTCTCTGCAATCTCCCCAGGTAACAACATCCTTCCTATAGCAGCATGACCAAAACTGAATGCAATACTGCAAATGTGGCCTCACCAACGTCTTGTACAAGTTTAACATAACATTCCAACTTCTATACAACACTCTGACTGATGAAGGCCAATGTACCAAAAACCTTCTTGATCATCCTATGTACATGTGATGCCACTTTCAAGGAACTATGTACTGGACCCCTCTGCTCTACAACACTGCCAAGGACCTGCCATTCCATGGGTAAGTTTTGTTTTTGGGTTCACCTCCCCACATCTCACACTGATCGGCATTAAATTCCATTAACCCTTCCTCAGCCCATTAGTCCAAATGAACAAGATCCAACTATAATTTATGACAACCATCTTCGCTATCTACAATACCATCCACTTTAGTGTGTTTGGCAAACTTACTAATCATACATCATCCTCTGTCATTTCCATCACCTCCAATGTAATCCTACCACCATTCACATCTTGCCATCTCAACCACTTTGTGCCTTCCTCAGAGACTGCTCCTTCTGCAAATTTTTCATTCACCCATTCCTTCCCACACAAACCACCTCTTCCCCAAGGACTTTCTCCTGCAACCACAGGAGGTGTTCAACATGTTGTAACACCTGTCCCTATACCATCTCCTTTGTGTATTTTTTGTAAGCTAGCATCTGCTGTTCATTGTTTCTGCGTATATATCTTATCCCTCAGAATGCTCTCCAGTAACTATCACAGATGTTAGGCTCACTGGTCTATAATACCCAGGCTTTTCCTTGCAACCTTTCATAAATGGATGCACAATATTAGCCATCTACCTATCTTCTAGCACATCACCCATGTTTAATGATGATTCATACATCTCTGTTTAGATGCCTGCAATTTCTTCTCTAGCTTCCAACAGTGTCCTTGGATGGTCCTTGGATCAGGCCTGGGAGATTTATCAACCTTCATAAGCTTTGGGATGCTGAGCACGTCCTAAACCATAATACAGATTGTCTTCAAGACATCTCCAGTAACTATCCCAAGTTCCCCAGTTTTCAAGTCTTTCTCCATAGTAAAAACAGAGAAGAAATACTAATTGAGGGCCTTGCCCATCTCCTGCAGCTCCATACAGAGATGACCAGTTTGGTTTCTGAGGGGGCCTATATTCTCTCTCGTTACATGCTTTCCTTTTATGTATTTATAAAATATTTTAGATTTTCCTTCCTATTATCTGTCAGAGCAATCTCGCCCCCTTTTGTCCTCCTGATTTGTTTCTTTAATTATGCTCCTCAGTTACTGAAACTCCTCCAGCAGTACACTTGATCCCAGCTGCCAATACTTGTCCCATACCTCCTTCTTTTTCCTGACCCGAGCCTGAATTTCTCTCATCGTCCTAGTTTCCTAATGGGCCTGTCCCACTTACGTGACTTTTTCGGCGACTGCCGGCACCCGTCATAGGTCGTTGCAGGTCGCCGAAAATGTTCAACATGTTGAAAATTCAGGCTTGCCCTTCACTCTAACAGGAACATGCATGCCCTGATCTCTTATCATCACAGTTTTAAAAACATCCCACTCTCCGGACATTCCTTTGTCTACTACCTATTCCAATCGACTTTAACAAGTTCCTGTCGGATACCATCAAAGTTGGTCTTGGCCCAATTAAGAAAGGTCTCGACCCGAAACATCACCCATTCCTTCTCTCCAGAGATGCTGCCTGTCCCGCTGACCTACTCCAGCTTTTTATGTCTATCTTCAGAATTTCAACGTGAGCCTGCTCTGTCTTTATTCAAAGCTATCTTGGAGTGAATAGAACAGTGGTTGCTGGCCCCATAAGGCTTGTCCATGGACACTTCAGTCATTTGCTTTTCCCAATTTCCTAAGAGAACATCAAGCTTTGCCCTCTTCCTTGTATGACCCTCTACATATAAGGACATTTTCCTGAATACATTTGACAAATTCCATCCCATCTAAACCCATGATAATATGACAGTGCAAGTTTATTATGGGAACATTAAAATTCCCTACTCTTACTGGAGTTCAGCAATCACATTGTTTATTGCTCCAGATTCCAGCATCTACAGTCTTTTGTGTCTCCATTAGGTGTTTAGAGTCAGGAATTATTCTGCACTGGGAAAAGCTCAGTAACCTGTGATGCACAGGTTTGTATTGTGCCCAGTGCATATGACACCAAAGTGGGTGTTAATGTCTATAGGGAAAATGGTTATAAAAAATTACCAAAAGATCTTGATCAGTGGGCTGAGGAATGGTTACTGGAGTTTAATGCAGATAACTGCAAAGGGTTGCATTTTGAGAAGTCAAACAAGGGCAGGACCATCACAATGAATGGCAATGTTCTGGTGAGAGTTGGAGAGCACAGGGATCCAGGAGTGCAGGTACATAGTTCCTTGAAGGAGGTGTCATACAGGGTGGTCAAGAAAGCTTTTGGCACATTGACCTTCATCAGGCAGAGTATTGAGTAAAGAAGGTGGGATGTTCAGTTCATATTGAGTTCAGTTTTGGTCACCCTGCTATAGGAAAGATGTTGTTAAGCTGGAAAGACTGCAGAGATGATTTACAAGGATGTTGCCAAGACTTGAAGGCACGAGCTGTAGGGAGAGGTTAGACAGATTAGGGCTAGTCTATGAGTGCAGGAGTATGAGGGTGATCTTATAGAGTTGTATAAGATCATGGGGGGAAATAGATAGGGTAGATGCACAGTCTCTTACCCAGAGTAGGGGAATTAAGAACCAGAGGACAAAGGTTTAATGTGAGAGGGGAATGATTTAATAGGATCCTGAATGGCAATGTTTTCACACAGATGGAACGAGCTGCCAGAGCAGATAATTGGGCCAGGTACAATAACTACATATCCTGGCCACACACTCATTTCACCCTTGCCATCTGAAAACTGTAATGTCCAGGTTCAGGAACAGCTTCTTCACTACAGTCATCAGGCTATTAAACACTACAGCCTCAAATACGCTCTGAACTTCAATAAACTACTATCATTATTATTATTATTATTATTATTATTATTGCACTACTATTGTTTGTTTTTTTGGAGTATGGCTGTGTATGTATATAGTGCATACAGTGCATTCAGAAAGTATTCAGACCCCTTTACTTTTTCCACATTTTGTTCCGTTACAGCCTTATTCTAAAATGGATTAAATTCATTTTTTTACCATCAATCTACACACAATACCTCATAATAGTCAAGTCATCAAGTCAAGAGAGTTTATTGTCATGTGTCCCAGATAGAATGATGAAATTTTTGCTTGCTGCTGCACAACAAAGTATTGTAAGCATAAATACAGAACAGATCAATGTGTCCATATACCATAGACCATATATACACACATAAATAAACAGATAAAGTGCAATAGGCTGTTATAGTTCAGAGTTTGTTTGAAGTTGTGTTTAATAGTGTGATGGCTGTGGGGAAGCAGCTGTTCCTGAACCTGGATGTTGCAGATTTCAGGCTCCTGTACCTTCTACCTGATGGCAGCGGAGAGATGAATGTGTGGCCAGGATGGTGTGGGTCCTTGATGATGTTGGCAGCCTTTTTGAGGCAGCGACTGCGATCGATCCCCTCGATGGTAGGGAGGTCAGAGCCGATGATGGACTGGGCAGTGTTTACAACTTTTTGCACCCTTTTGCGCTCCTGGACGCTCAAGTTGCCGAACCAAGCCACGATGCAACCAGTCGGCAGACTCTCTACTGTGCACCTGTAGAAGTAAGAGAGAGTCCTCATTGCCATACAGACTCTCCGTAATTTTCTCAGGGAGTAGAGGCGCTGATGTGCTTTCTTTATAATTGCATCAGTGTGCTGGGACCAGGAGAGATCTTCGGAAATATGCACGCCCAGGAATTTGAAGTTCTTGACCCTTCCACCATCGACCTGTTGATATAAACGGGATTGTGGGTCCCTATCCTACTCCTTCCAAAGTCCACAATCAGTTCCTTGGTTTTGCTGGAGTTGAGGCAGGTTATTGTGTTGGCACCATTTGGTCAATCAGTCGATCTCACTTCTATACTCTGACTCGTCCCCATCAGTGATACGTCCTACAACAGTGGTGTTGTCGGCGAACTTGATGATGGAGTTCGCACTATGTCCGGCTATGCAGTTATGAGTATAGAGTGAGTAAAGCAGGGGGCTGAGCACGCAGCCTTGAGGTGCTCCCGTGCTGATTGTTATCAAAGATGACACATTTCCACCAATACGGACAGACTGTGGCCTGTGAATGAGGAAGTCGAGGATCCAATTGCAGAGGGATGCGCAGAGACCCAGATCTGAGAGCTTGGAAACCAGCTTGGAGGGGATGATTGTATTAAATGCCGAGCTGTAGTCAATGAATAACAGCCTGACATATGAGTTTTTGTTGTCCAAGTGGTCCAGAGCGGAATGGAGAGCCAGTGAGATCGCATCCACCGTTGATCTGTTGTGGCGGTAAGAGAACTCCAGTAGGTCCAGGTTTTTGTCGAGGTAGGAGTTGACATGTGCCATGATCAACCTCTCAAAGCACTTCATCACCGCAGACGTTAGTGCCACTGGTCATTGAGGCACATCACCTTGCTCTTCTTGGGCACCGGTATTATTAATCCCCTTTTAAAGCAGGTGGGAACCTCAGACCTCAGCATTGAGAGGTTGAAAATGTTCGTAAAGACTCCAGCCAGTTGGTCCACACAGGTTTTTAAAACACGACCGGGTATACCATCAGGTATTAATATAAAAGCAAAAACAAGTGTTTAGAAATTTTTGCAAAGTAATTAAAAATAAATAACTGAAATATCACATTTACATAAGTATTCAGACCCTTTGCTATGACACTCAAAATTGAGCTTCGGTGCATCCTGTTTCCATTGATTATCCTTGAGATGTTTCTACAAATTGATTGTAGCACACGTGGTAAATTAAATTGATTGGACATGTTTTGGAAAGGCACGCACCTGTCTATATAAGGTCCCGCAGTTGACGGTGGATGTCAGAACAAAAACCAAGCCATGAAGACAAAGGAATTGTCCGTAGACCTCCGAGACAGGATTGTGTCGAGACACAGATCTGGGGAAGGGTATAAAACAACTTCTGCAGCATTGCAGGTCCAGAGGAGCACAGTGGCCTCCGTCATTCTTAAATGGAAGATCTTTGAAACCACCAGGACTCTTCATAGAGCTGGCCGCCCGGCCAAATTGAGCAATCGGGGGAGAAGGACCTTGGTCAGGGAGGTGACCATGAACCCGATGGTCACTCAGACAAAGCTCCAGAGTTCCTCTGTGGAGATGGGAGAAACTTGAAGAAAGGCAACCCTATCTGCAGCACTCCACCAATCAGGCCATTATGGTAGAGTGGCCAGACGGAAGCCACTCCTCAGTAAAAGGCACATGACAGCCCACTTGGAGTTTGCCAAAAGGCACCAAAACAAGATTCTCTGGTCTGATGAAACCAAGATTGAACTCTTTGGCCTGAATGTCAAGTGTCACGTCTGGAGGAAACCAGGCACCGCTCATCACCTGGCCAATACCGTACCTACGGTAAAGCATGGTGGTGGCAGCATCACGCTGTGGGGATGTTTTTCAGCAGCAGGAACTGGGAGACTAGTCAGGATCGAGGGAAAGATGAATGGAGCAAAAGTACAGAGAGATCCTTGATTGAAACCTGCTCCAGAGCGTTCAGGACTTCAGACTGGGGCAGAGGTTCACCTTCCAACAGGACAACGACCCTAAGCACACAGCCAAGACAACGCAAGAGTGGCTTTGTGACAAGTCTGTGAATGTTCCTGAGTGGCCCATCCAGAGCCTGGACTTGAACCCGATCGAATATCACTGGAGGGACCTGAAAATAGCTGTGCATCGATGCTCCCCATCCAACCTGACAGAGCTTGAGAGGATCTGCAGAGAAGAATGGGAGAAATTACCCAAATACAGGTGTGCCAAGCATGTAGCATCATACCCAAGAAGACTTGAGGCTGTAATTGCTGCCAAAGGTGCCTCAATAAAGTACTGAGTAAAGGGTCTGAATACTTATGTTAATGTAATATTTCAGTTATTTATTTTTAATTACTTTGCAAAAATTGCTAAACACCTCTTTTTGCTTTTTTATTATGGGGTATTGTGTGTAGATTGATGATAAAAAAAATGAAAGTAATCCATTTTAGAATAAAGCTGTAACGTAACAAAAGGTGGAAAAGGTGAAGGGGTCTGAATACTTTCTGAATGCACTGTATGTGTGTGTGTACTTGTGAGTATGTGTATATATACACACTGAACTTTTTTTTCAATCTCTCATTTATCATATTGTTGAGGTGGGAGATTGGAACCTTCACGTGGTCCGCCCTGTTTTAACGAATGCAATCAACCTGCCGTGCACAATCAAATAAGATCAAATAGAACAAGTTGTCCTACAACTTTAGGCTGTGCACGCCATACACAAGAAGATCATATTGTTTACAGTGTACTACGTTTTTATATTCTGTTATGCTGCAGCAAGTAAGAATTTCATTGTTCAATCTGGGACATACAACAATAAAACACTCTCGACTCTTGGATAGGAAAGGTTTATTGGGATGTGAGGCAATTAGTGTAGATGGGACTTTATTGACATGGCCAAGTTGGGCCTAGGGGGCTGTTTTCATGCTGTATGACTCCGTGACTAAGGGATTGTGAGCCTATAAAACAAGCCTTGCTAACTTTGAAACTTTGTAAATACAAAAGCCTTTGCTCCTTCGGTGCCACCAAGACTTGATAGAACCTTATTTGTATTTTATTCCAAGCTCTGGCTCCAAAACCTGAGACATCTTTTTAAATCATGTGAAAGGATATTTATTGTGAAATATTGTTTATGTATAAGTTGCTCACTCTATCAGTAGGCTCTGAAAATAAATATATTTTGCTTTGTGAAAATGTAAATGCTATTAGACATATCAGTTATCTAGTTGTCTCCATACATAAGCACAAATGACATGGAAACTTTTTTATGTTTTTCAGGGACCATTTTCACTAATGTTCCAACAAATTATTTTGTATAGCACACATACATTTTACAATATGTAATAGAATTTCTAGATCATAACGTCTCTTAGAAAGTACGTGCATATATTTGCATACTTATTTACAAAATATTGGTGTTATTGTTTAGTTACCAGTAACTGGCAAAGCTTTGGCATTGGCATTGGTCATAAACATCAAACCAGCATTCCTGAACACATCAGCGTTATTCGCTCCCCCTCCAGCTCCGCATCCAAGATCATGCTTCTCAGCATCAAGAAGTACCTGTATGAAGAATGACAATACTTAGAGTCACAGTCATACAGCATAGAAACAAGCCCTTTGCCCTAACTTGTCCATTTCAACCAAGAAGTCCCATCTATGCTTGCCCCACCAGCCTGTGTTTGGTCCACAAAGACATTTTCATACCCCGTAAAATTTATTTTACTTTCTACAGTATATGTGAATATTATTTTTTGTTTGTTCTGCATTAATACAGAGAGACCAGAGATGTAAATTATTCAGATATTCTCCTGGTCGGGTTCCCACACTCAACCTGCTGTAAGTTTCATCTAATCCAATAGGCTACACAAAGTGCATTTCCTTTGTGTGGACCACCTCACTCTCATTCAGAACTTTTTACAACTCATTTGTTGGAGCAATCTATTGATGACCATTCCTATCCTCTATCCTATCCTAATGCCCCATGTCATCTCCCTTGCTTGGAGTTCATTTGCCTGTTATTATGTGCTGATGAAATGCCCCCTGACGTTGGATCAATGTACAACTAAAATGCAAACAGCACATTTTAATAAAACATATAATGTTTCCTAGCCATAAACAAAAATGTACAGACATAATCATAGTTTTTTTAGAATCATACAGCATGAAACAGGCTTTTCAGCACTATTTACCAATGTCAACCATGATGCCCCATGTGAGCCAGTCCCATTTGTCTGCTTTTAACCACTATCCCTCAAAATCTTTCCTTCAACGCATCTGTCCAAATGTCTTTTAAATGTTATTGTAAATGCCTTAATTACTGCCTTGTGGAAATGTCTCTGTGTAGTCACCATTGGCTTGGAGCAGAAAATAGATGAGTGACCACAGGAAAAGGGAATAGGCAAGGAGTGCAGGAATTCTCTGTGGCCATTCACCTTGGCAACAGATTTCCTGTTTGGATATTATGGGAGAGGGGGATGGGGCGACGGACAGTGACCAGTCAGGGGAGCAGCAGCAGTCATGTTTGTGTCGTCGGGCCTAGCTCTGAGGCACGGCGGGGAAAGGTGAAGCAGGCAGAGTGTAGGCGAGAGATGTGCAGAGGGATCTTGGAGTCCATGATCATAGCTAACTGAAGTTGGCAGCACAAGTAGATAGGGTGGTAAAGAAGGTGTATAATATACTTGCCTCCGTTGCTGGGGCATTGAATATAAGAGTCAGGAGTCATGATGAGCTCGACAAGAGTTTAGTCAAGATTATTTGGAGTATTGTGTGCAGTTCTGGTCGTATATTACAGAAATGATGTGGAGACTTTGGGAAGGTCCAGAGGAGGTTTGTTCTACGTTCTATTAGACTTATGAGTTAGGAGGACATACAGGAGATTCTGTGGCAGCAAACAAGATTCCAGGATATGTCTCAGAGTGGCTGCAAAACATTCCCATGTAGGAGGGTTCAGCTAAATGATATTGTGCACATTGGCACAAATGATATAGTAGGAGAAGGCATGAGGTCCTGCAGATTGAATACAGGGAGATAGGCAAGAAAATAAAAAGCAGGACCCTCAGGGTAATAAACTCCGGATTTCTCCCTGTGCCCCATGCAAGTGAGGGGTAGAAACAGGGAGATAGGCCAGATGAATATATGGCTGAGGTTTTGCTGCAGGGGGCAGGGATTCAAATGTTTGACCTTTGGGATGCCTTCTGTGGCAGAGTTGACTTGAACAAGAGGTATTAATTGTGCCTGAGATGGAGGGGAACTAATATCCTGGCAGTCAGGTTTGCTAGTGCTACTCGAAAGTGTCTAAAGTAGATTGGCAGGGAGACAGGATCCAATGCAAGTGTGAGGCAGGTGAGAGGCTGGAAGTTGGTAAGGAAAACAATGAAAGCAAGTTCAGTATATCATATGTAGAAAAGCACTGCAGATGCTGGTTTAAATCGAAGTTAGACACAAAATGCTGGAGTAACTCAGCGGGACAGGCAGCATCTCTGGAGAGAAACAATGGGTGATGTTTCAGGTCGAGATCCTTCTTCAGACTGATATATAACATTCTATTATAGGCAGATCAGGCATAGACTAATATATATCAGACTATCATCGGCAGGAGCATGGCATGGAACGAGGAAGTACAGTTGGGTTAGATTAGATTTCTTTCAATGCAAGAGGCCTGACAAGTAAGGTGGATGAACCGAGTGTGTGGATACACAAGTTAAAATTCTTTATTGGGGAAAGGACAACTTTGATGGTATTAGAAATGAACTTGCTAAAGGTAGGAAGGACACAGTGCTGGGATAATTTAGGGATTCAGGCAGCATTCTGCCTGAATCCCTAAATTCTGGAATTTCTGGAAAAGAAGGGGAGGTGATACTTCAGGTCGAGACCTCAAACACTAAAGATGATAGGAGTAGGTTGTTTGCGGATGAAGGGATGTCAGGAAAATGGGATGCTTTTCAAAGTGGGATGGTTAGAGTTCAAAAGCACGTTCCTGTTAGACTGAAGGGCAAGGCAAGTGGAAGTAAGGAAGCCTGCATAGCAAGAGAAAATGAGGCTCTGGTCAGTAAAAAGGAGTCAAGAGCCAGGTGCAGTAGCTCGGATCAAGTGTATCGCTGGAGGAGTTTAGGCAACTGAGCATGTTTAAGAAGGAATTTATGCAGGCGCTCCATGACGCCTTAGAGCCTAACATCAGATAACCCATACACCATTCTAGAGTCCCATTTGCTGCCACAGAATCTCCTATCTGTCCCCCTAACTAATGTGTCTCCTATCCCTATAACCTAATAACCTAATTTTATTTATTAATCCTGGCCTCATACGAAATCCATTTATTTAAACTCCTATATATCGGCGAAATCAAACACAGGCTCGGCGATCATTTTGTTGAACACCTCCGCTCAGACCGCCTAGGCCTACACAATCTCCCGGTAGCTAAACTCTTTATCTCCCCCTCCCATTCTTATACTGACCTTTCTGTCCTGGGCCTCTTCCACTGTAAGAGTGAGGCCCAATGCAAATTGGAGGAACAGCACCTCATATTTCGTTTGGGCAACTTACACCCAGTGGTATGAATATTGATTGCCCTAACTTCAAGCAACAAGTGCTTTCCCTCTCGCTCCGTCACTCTAGTTCACCGACTAGTTTCACTGTCCTCCTGATTAATTTTATTGATTGTATGCCTCGTTGTCACCTTCCCCTCAGCAAAGAATGAACCATTCTACTTTTCCTTGATTTTAGTCTGCTTTGTCATTTTCACACCTTACCCTTCCATATCTCTAGTCACCCTTTCCCCTGACTCTTAGTCTGAAGAAGGGTCTCAACCCAAAACTTCACTAATTCCTTCTCTCCAGAGATGTTGCCTGTCCTGCTGAGTTACTCCATCATTTTGTGTTAATCTTCCACTTAAATAACTAATTGGAATTACCAAGCTGGTATTTAATCAGATATGAAGATCCACCAAACCTTTCTCATTGTTAATTTGCTTCCGCTTTTTACGGCATACACAGCTGTGTCAATGGAAGATAATGCAACAAGTGATTCAGGTTGAGCATTGATTCTTAAATTCATTGAATCTCCTGGTTTATATTGATCAATATCATTATCAACATTCAACTGAACCTGTAAATATATAAAAAGAAAGTATTCAAAATTCCTGCTAAAATTTCAGAACATTATAAGATCATTTTTTAAGAAAGCCAATAATTATATTCATAAGCTGTGCTATACCAATACACAAAATAAATGAAGATAGAAACGATAGTACAATACAATAGGGGATGGGTGGTGGCTGCGTTTCTAGAAAATGACCTGTATCATGATTATCGATAAGGTGTAGTAGACTCATCATCTGCATGTGTCAAGGGAGGGGGGTAGAGATTGTGCGGTGGGGGGCACGGCATCACAGGGGAGGGCTGGTTCCCGCATGCAATACTCCACCACTCACCCATAGGTCCCAATATTCACCACTTCCTAGAAAGGGAGGGGGGCAGAGAGGGAGGGGGAGGGGGTAGTGAGGGAGAGGGAGGGGGTAGAGATTGAGCCATGGGGGGACGCCGCGTCACCGGGGAGGACCCCCCTGACTCCCCCCCTGACTCCCCCCCTCTCTGCCCTGGGAAGGGGGTAGAGAGGGAGGGGGAGGGGTAGGGGCAGCATCTACCCAGGTCGTAGAGCAGAAGCTCCCCACCAAGCATCGAGCCCGAGCTAGGCTGTGGCCGGCGTGGACCACAGCGAGGCCCAGAGCGATCTGAGGACGGTGAAAAGCAGTGGAGGGCCAGCCATCATGGCTTCCGCGAGGGTAAGCCCACACACCAGCGTGACAGACGATGAGGCAGGGGAGACGGAGAGGAGGTCGTCCCCTGTGACGGCTGCCAAGGCCACTTTTCCACTGCGCTGCGATAACGACCACCGCCGCCATGACTTGAGCACATGTTCAACGGCTTCAACCCTGAGCCCTGGGGGGGGGGGGGGGGGGGGGAAGGTGGCTGGGCCATGTAACTTGCAGCTCATGGAAAACAGTGCCACTGCACGTTGAAAATTCTGCGCAGCTTTCCGCGAGGAGCAGAGGCATTGTGACGTCATCCAGCTTGCTTCAGCTCGTTAACTTCAAAATAGATCTCAGATTGGTAAACAATTTTAGTTAAAAACTCATGAAATAATGAATCAAATTTTCAGATGAGGCGATTTTTGAAATCATGAGGTAAATCTCTACCGGAATATGTAAAAATTTCACCATTACCGCGTCAGGTTTTCGAGGAGGTGTGAATCAAAGAAAAAGTTCCAGCAAGCAAACAACCCCACAAGAAAACATCCAAGGTCAGAGTTTTATAATAATACTAGACTGTGGGACCCATTGGGACCCATGTTCACACGGGTGGGCTGGTCCCCCAATGCAATATTCCACCTGTTCTCCAATTCCAATATTGGTGGCCAGTGGGGGGGGGGGGGGGCTTCCTGGAGCGCCAGTATGGGTGTTGTGGGCCGATGGGACTGGATTCTAGAGGGCTAGTATGAACATTGTGGGCTGAATGGATTCTTGGGCTGACAGCTCAGTCACACAGGCCTGGAGGGCTGGCAGCTAAGTCACTCAGGCCTGGTAGGCTGGCAGCTCAGTCACTTAGGCCTGGTGGGCTGGCAGCTCAGTCACTCAGGCCTGGTGGACTGGCAACTCAACAAGCGGAGTGCAGGCCACCAAATTAAATTTCATAGCATTCCAAGTGGAGTGCAGGCCACCAAATTCAATTTCATAGCATTTCAAGTGGAGTGCAGGCCACTAAATTCAATTTCATAGCATTTCAAGCGGAGTGCAGGCCATCAAGTTGCCAAACTACTCATTGCATTGTCATTAAGGGCTCACAAATCATTTATTGCAAGTACATTGCAGACTTCCAGTTCAGTTTATTCACAGCTTAGAATCACAGTTGTGGACTCTCCCTCGTGATCTTCCAGAGTGACTGACTCACGTACAGGCATCCGCGGTTTTGTAGTCCTCCCCACCCCCACGCCCCCACCGGAAGGGGCGTTACCTTCATCGTGGTTATTGACAGGCGAGAGGACCAATCAGCTGTTCTCAAGATTTTTTAAACACTCATAACTTTTTTATATTTCATCGGTCGGAAAAATCCTCGGGGCTGCCTCAGCGGAGGAGGACCGTGAGTAAGGTGGCCAAAAATCATAGCGATATACGGTAGCGTTTTTTTTCTAAAATCAATATACAGCGCAGACAGGAAGTGGTCAAGATGAGACTTTTAGTTATATAGATAGATAGCTCTACCTTCAACACCATAATCCCATCGAAACACCAATAAAGCCCTAGACCCAGGTTAGCATCCACCTGTGCTACCGGATAGAACAAAACATTGAACACTGAGCATCAACCAATGCAGCACATATGCCTGTACATGATCCACGTCCCTCTATTCACTGCACTTCCACAAGCCTATCTAAAAGCCTCTTGAACGCCACCATCCTAACTGCCTCCACCAGGGTACACAAAATTGCTGGGGAAACTCAGCGGGTGCAGCAGCATCTATGGAGCGAAGGAAATAGGCGACGTTTCGGGCCGAAACCCTTCTTCAGACTGATGGGGGGTGGGGGAAAGAAAGAAGGAAAAGGGGAGGAGGAGGAGGAGCCCGAGGGCGGGCGGATGGGAGGGTGGGAGGAGACAGCTAGAGGGTTAAGGAAGGGGAGGAGACAGCAAGGGCTAGCCAAATTGGGAGAATTCTATGTTAATGCCATAAGGACGCAAGGTCCCCAGACGGAATATGAGGTGCTGTTCCTCCAATTTCCGCTGTTGCTCACTCTGGCAATGGAGGAGACCCAGGACAGAGAGGTCGGATTGGGAATGGGAGGGGGAGTTGAAGTGCTGAGCCACCGGGAGGTCAGGTAGGTTATTGCGGACTGAGCGGAGGTGTTCGGCGAAACGATCGCCCAACCTACGCTTGGTCTCACCGATGTAAATCAGCTGACATCTAGAGCAGCGGATGCAGTAGATGAGGTTGGAGGAGATACAGGTGAACCTTTGTCGCACCTGGAACGACTGCTTGGGACCTTGGATGGAGTCGAGGGGGGAGGTGAAGGGACAGGTGTTGCATTTCTTGCGGTTGCAACGGAAAGTGCCCGGGGAGGGGGTGGTGCGGGAGGGAAGGGAAGAATTGACGAGGGAGTTGCAGAGGGAGCGGTCTTTGCGGAAGGCAGACATGGGGGGAGATGGGAAGATGTGGCGAGTGGTGGGGTCACGTTGGAGGTGGCGGAAATGGCGGAGGATTATGTGTTGTATTTGCCGGCTGGTGGGGTGAAAGGTGAGGACCAGAGGGACTCTGCCCTTGTTGCGTGTGCGGGGATGGGGAGAGAGAGCAGTGTTACGGGGTATGGATGAGACCCTGGTGTGAGCCTCATCTATGGTGGCAGAGGGGAATCCCCGTTCCCTGAAGAACGAGGACATTTCCGATGCCCTGGTATGAAATGTCTCATCCTGGGAACAGATGCGGCGTAGGCAGAGGAATTGGGAGTAGGGGATGGAGTCTTTACAGGGGGCAGGGTGGGAAGACGTGTAGTCCAGAAGACGTGTAGTCCAGGGGTGCTGCCTCCACCAGCACCCCTGGCAATGTGTTCCAGGCCCCCACTAAAACACTTGCACGGCACATCATCATTAAATTCCTCCCCTCTCACCTTATTGCTATGCCCTCTGGTATTGGGCATTTCCACCCAGGGAAAAAGATTCTGACTGTCTACCCTATCTATGCCTCTCATAATTTTATACACTTCCATCAAGTCGCCCCTCAACTTCCAATGTTCCAGAGAAAACAAGTTCCAAGTTTACCAACCTTGCCCTGTAGCTGAAACCCTCAGATCCAGGCAACATTATGATAAACCTTCTCTGCACCCTCTCCAAAACTTCCACAGCTTTCCTGTAAGTGGCGGCGCTACCCTGCAGCTGCGGCTCGCCTGCAGTCCATTTGTCTTTTCTTTTTTGTTTTCTTTTGTCCTGTTGTTACAGTTTATTTCAGTTTGTTTTAGTTGTGTATGTGTGGGGTGGGGGGGTGGGAGAAACTTGTTTTAGTCTCTTCCTTCGAGGGGATGCAACCTTTTCTTGTCGTATCCCTCGTCTCCGTCTCCGCTGAGGCCTAATGGCTCGAGGCTCTGGAGGCAGAGCCAACCAGGACTTACCAACGTGAGGCTGGCCGACATCGGGCTGTGGTGGCAGCGACCCGACTTCGGAGCCTCGGAGGCACGGCCGCGGGCCCAGTGGACTCGGCCGCAGGCCCAGTGGACGGTAATGTCGGGAGCTCGCAGGTCCCAGGTTGGTTACCTGTTTTCTGGAGCTCCCACAATGACAGCTTCGTCCGCTGGACTGGAGGGTGGCAGCTTCGGAAGCTTCGACCGCCCCGGGCAGGGGAGTTTGAACCGGCCCGTTCGCGGAGCTCGGATTCAGCCGCGGGACTTACGTACCATCACCCGGCGGGGTCACAACATCGGAAGCCTGGATCGCCTCAACGCAGAGGGAGAATAAGGAGGGAAGAGACAAGGACTTTAAGACTTTTGCCTTCCATCAGAGTAAGGAGGTGCCTGGTCGACTCACTGGGGTGGATGTTAAATCTGTGTTTATTGTGTGTTTTGTTATTTTATTCTATGTTATGACTGCAAGGCACGAAATTTCATTCAGACTGAAAAGTCTGAATGACAATAAAGGAATACAATACAATACAATAATGGGGTAACCTAAACTGAACGCAATACTCTAAATGTGGCCTAACCAATGTCCAATTGAGCTGCATCATGACTTCCTGACTATTACATTCAATGCCTCTTGCAATGAAAACGAGGAAAGTACACGCCTTCTTTACCACCCTATTTATTTGTGCTTCCAAGATGGCGCCCAACCCAGCCACAGAAGCAGATCTACAATCACTAAATTACCACCTTCAGTGAGCTATAAACTTGGACTCCAAGATATCTCTGCACATCAATGCTGTTAAGGGTCTTGCCATTAACTGTATAATTTCCCTTGCATACAACCTCCCAAAGTCCAACACCTCACACTTGCACAGATTAAACTCCATCTACCATTTTCCCACCCATTTCTGTAGCTGATCTACTGTATATCCCACCGTATCTTCTGACAGCCTTGCTCACTGTCTACAACACCTCCAATTTTGGTTTTGTCAGCAAACCTACTCGCCAACCCATTTACATTTATGTCCAAGTAACTTATATATATCACAAACAGCAAAGGTCACAGCCAGACCATCACCAAGCCTATCACCAAACTCGGGGGACTTAGTATCAGCACTCATCTCTGCAACTGGATCCTCGACTTCCTGACCAACAGACCCCAGTCAGATAGAATAGGGGACAAATCATCCTCCACGATAATCCACAACACTGGTGCTCCGCAAGGATATCTCAGCCCCCTTCTTTACTCCATGTACACCCATGACTGTGTAGCCATGTACAAATCTAATTCAATTTTCAAATTTGCGCCATTGTGGGCCGGATATCAAATAATGATGAGATGGAGTACAGGAAGAAGATTCAGAACCTTGTGTCCTGGTGTCGAGACAACAACCTTTCTCTCAATGTCAGCAAGACAAAGGAGATAGTGATCAGAGTTCAGGAAGTGAACATACCCCAGTTTGCATTGATGGTGCCGAAGTAGAGATGGTTGAATACTTCAAATTCCTCAGAGTCAATATCACCAACAATTTCTCCTGGACCACCCATATTGAAGCAACGACCAAGAAAGCACACTAACGCCTCTACTTCCTTAGAAGGCTTAGGAAGTTTGGCATGTCTCCTATAACTCTCACCAACACCATCAGGCAAAAGGTATAGAAGTGTGAAAATGCACATCACCAGATTCAGGGACAGTTTCTTCCCAGCTGGTATCAGGCAACTGAATCGTCCTACCACGATCAGAGAGCAGTGCTGAACTACCATCTACCTCTTTGGTGACCCCCGGACTATCCTTGATCGGACTTTGCTGGCT
Organism: Amblyraja radiata; assembly: GCF_010909765.2. Taxonomy (NCBI): domain Eukaryota; kingdom Metazoa; phylum Chordata; class Chondrichthyes; order Rajiformes; family Rajidae; genus Amblyraja; species Amblyraja radiata. The sequence goes on from NC_045987.1 coordinate 27,627,843, forward strand.
TTACCATGCACTAAATTAAACTGAGAATATCTACCGTCCACCACAATCCTCTGTTTTATTTGAATAAGCCAGTTCTGAATCCAAGTTGGATCCTCAACTTTCTGACCCAGAGACCATAATCGGTGATGATCAGTGACAGTACATCCTCCACATTAATTCACTCGTGCTATGCAAGGATGCGTTCTCAGCCCCCTACTACATTCCCTGTACATACACAACCAAATTCCAGTCTAACTACATCTTCAAGTTTGCAGATGACACCACTGTGGTAGGTCAGATCTTGAACAATGAGGAGATGGAATACAGGCAGGAGATTGAGGGCTTTGTGAAATGGTGTCAGGACAACAACCTTTTCCATCACACCAGCAAGATGAAGGAGCTAGTTATCAACTTCAGGAAGCATGATGGATACATGCTCAAATCAGCATCAATGGTGCTGAAGTGGAAGTGGTTGAGAACTTCAGTTTCCTGGGCATAGATATTAGCAACAATCTGACTTGGACTAACCACATTGAAACTACAGCCCCAAAAGCAAACCAATTCCTTTCCTTCCTTAGGAGATTGTGGAAACATGGCATGTCTCCAACGACTCTTCTGCAGATGCACTGTATAAACCATACTGTTGGGTTGCATTACAGCTTGGTTCAGGGACAGCTCTGCTCAAGACTGTAAGAAATTGCAGAGTTGTGGATGTGGCACAGTCCATCACACAGACAGACTCCCACCATTGACTCAATCTCAAGTCAAGTCAAGTTTATTCGTCACATACACATACGAGATGTGCAGTGAAATGAAAAGTGGCAATGCTCGCGGACTTTGTGCAAAAAGACAAACAAACAAATTATAAACACACTCATATTCTTTTACATATTAAATATTGGAAGGAAAAACGTGCAGTAAAGTTAGTCGCTGGTGAGATTTACAGTCCGAATGGCCTCTGGGAAGAAACTCCTTCTCAACCTCTCCGTTCTCACAGCATGGCAACGGAGGCGTTTGCCTGACCGTAGCAGCTGGAACAGTCCGTTGCATGGGTGCAAGGGGTCTCCCATGATTTTATTGGCTCTGGAGTTGCACCTCCTGATGTATAGTTCCTGCAGGGGGGCGAGTGAAGTTCCCATAGTGCGTTCGGCCGAATGCACTACTCTCTGCAGAGCCTTCTTGTCCTGGGCAGAGCAATTCCCAAACCAGATGGTAATATTATCGGACAAGATGCTTTCCACAGCCGCTGCGTAGAAGCACTGGAGGATCCTCTGAGACACTCTGAATTTCCTCAATTGCCTGAGGTGGTAAAGGCGCTGCCTTGCCTTACTCACGAGTGCTGCGGCGTGTGATGTCCATGTCATATCCTCAGAGATGTGGACTCCCAGATATTTAAAACAGTTCACCCTATCCACAGGATCCCCATTTATCCTCAATGGTGTGTACGTCCTCGGATGATGTGCCCTCCTAAAGTCCACGATCAGCTCCTTCGTTTTTTTGATGTTCAAGAGGAGGCTGTTATCCTGGCACCAGAGTGCTAGACCAGCCACCTCCTCCCGGTAGGCCTTCTCATCGTTGTCTGAGATCAGGCCCACCACCACAGTGTCATCAGCAAACTTAATTATTGAGTTGGAGCTGAACCTAGCCACAAAGTCATGTGTGTACAGGGAGTACAATAGGGGGCTGAGGACGCAACCCTGGGGCGATCCTGTGCTCAGGGTGCTATACTTCATGCTGCTACGGGAAAACAACCAACATAACAACCAACTTAAGGGGTTGGACAGGCTAGATGCAGGAGGATTGTTCCCGATGTTGGGAAAGTCCAGAGCAAGGTGTCTAAGGATAAGGGGAAATATTTTAGGACCGAGATGAGAAAAACATTTTTCACACAGAGAGTTGTGAATTTCTGGAATTCTCTGCAACAGAAGGTAGTTGAGGCCAGTTCATTGGCTATATTTATGAGGGAGTTAGATGTGGCCCTTGTGGCTAAAGGGATCAGGGGGTATGGAGAGAAGGCAGGTACATGATACTGAGTTGGATGATCAGCCATGATCATATTGAATGGCGGTGCAGGCTCGAAGGGCCGAATGGCCTACTCCTGCACCTATTTTCTATGTTTCTATAATCAAGGTTTAGATTTATGTTTATTATTGGACTTTTTCCTCTCTGCTCACTGGTATTTTTCACTTCGCTCTAACTGGTATACTTATATAATGGCTTGTTTGTATTCATGTATAGTATTATCGGATTTGATTGGATAGCAAACAAAACAAAAGCTTTTTATTGTTTAATTTAGAGATACAGCGCGGAAACAGGCCCTTCGGCCCACTGAGTCCACACTGACAAGCGATCCCCACATACTAACACTTTCCTACACACAAAAGGGATAACTCACATTTATACCAAGCCAATTAATCTACAAATCTATATGTCTTTGGAGTGTAGAAGAAAACCGAAGATCTCGGAGAAGACCCACGCAGATCACGGGATGAATGTACAAACTCCGTACAGACAAGCACCCATAGTCAGGATCGAAGTCGGGTCCCTGGTGCTGCTGCTGCGCCACAGTGCAGCCTGTAAATATCGGGTGGCACAGTGCACTTGATATCTCGGTAAACAAATGTGCAATAACAAACCTAAACCTTAAAAAGAGCATATCATTCATAAAGTCTTGTGCTGTACATTTAATTACAATTATCATGATTTAAATGGCACACATTCTACCTGGACTAGAAACCCAATTGTAACCTACCTGTTGTTCGCTTACGCAGTTCTCTACCACCTCAAACCATATAGAATCAACAACCAGTTCAGCAGCATTTTCTCCAGTTACTATATAATATGCAATCAGGCGTGCAGAAGGAATCATTTCCCTAGTGATGGGAATATTCAGGTTGAAAATCTGGTTATTTTCTGGACGGACTTTTGTTCCAAATGAAATTATTTTTCCTTTTGATACCACCTAGATTAACATGAAAATTCACAGTAAATAATATGATGTGGAATATATGAAAACACAATTACTGTGTGCAGATATTGTAATCTTTGACATAATCAGAGCACAGATCTATAATATAGTTTAGAGAAAAGAAAATTATAGCGAAATCTGATGCAACCAAATTATTGTTTGGGGGACTTGTTCTGACACTGAATTTCCTTCTGAAGAAGGGTCTTGACCTGAAACTTCACCCATTCCTTCTATCCAGAGATGCTGCCTGTCCACTATCCACAGAGTTACTCCAGCATTTTGTGTCTATCTTTCCTTCCTTAATGCCGAGTTTTTATTTTCAGTTAAATATAGATGGCAGGATCGAGAATGCACAATGTTGTCATGGTGAAATTATTTTTCACCTGCAGAAGTAGGCCCTGCCAAAAAGCAGGAAATACTTGGTTATTCAAGAGACTTTTTCAATATTATGCACATTATTCTGCAATTGCATTCTGTGCAATTCATCATGTACATACATATACATCTCAGTGTTGTTGAGCTATTCTCCTCCCACCCCACATATGTTCCCCCCATCCGTCATTTATTCTTTAGGTCAGTATTTTCCACATGAGCTTTGCCTCCAGGTGTGTTTTTCTTTGAGAAATAGTGGAGTGACCTTCAATCCATAAACAACTTATGTTGTGATTAATTAACTCTCTGAAGCTCTTGACCACATCACTTTCAATTTCTGGATCCACTACTTTCACCTATTCTCACCCCCTCTCCTCCAGAACAGAAATAAACAAGGATAGAGTTCCCAAAATGTAGCAACAAGAACTGCTGATGCTGATTTATATCAAGAATAGGCACAAAGTTCTAGAGTAACTCAGAAGGTCAGGCAGCATCTATGGAGAAAATGGTTGGATGATGTTTCGGGTTGGGACTCTTCTTCAGACGTCTGAAGGAGTCTGAAGAAGGGTCCAGACTCAAAATGTCACCCATCACGCTGAATTACTCTCGCACTTTATGTGCACCTTGATAGAGTTCTCCTGGTCCTCAAATTCCACCCTGCTGCTCTGCACGCAATAGGTCATTTTCTGCAACTTCCGCCATATTCAAAGACATTCCATCAGCAACCAGATACTTCAGCTCTCCTCCCCATAACAGCAATACATAGATATCATTCCTTTCCTGACTCACTGGTCCATTCTCCTGTTACCACCAACCACCTTCAATTCTTATAGCACTTTCTCTTGCAAAAGCAGGTGCTGATGCATTTGTCCTTTCATCTCTTCCCTTCCCGTGAACCGGAATCCGTATAGTCTTTCCAGCTGTAGCAGCAATTCACTTGCACGTCTGGCAATCCAGTGGTCTAGTGTGCTGCATTCAGAGTACACAACGTGGTCTTCTCCACACTGGAGATACTAAATCCAGATTGGGTGATAGAAACACATTTTGTTGCTGTGGTAGACAAAGTTGCTGGAGAAACTCAGCGGGTGCGGCAGCATCTATGGAGCGAAGGAAATCGGCAACTTTTCGGGCCGAAACCCTTCTTTAGACCCTTCGTCTTGTTGCTGTGTATTGGGTATTGGTTCTGTGAATATTGGTGTGCAGCATGCAGGGGTGACCCGGAGCTTCTAGTCACTGCCAATTCAATTCCTCATCCCATTCCCACCCTTACCTTTTGGTCTGCAGCCTCTGTAATGTCACAGAGAGCTCCAATGCTTGGAAAGACCATTTGGATCCCTGAAACACCATGTCTGTCTGTGCATACTGCAGGCTTCTGGACCATCTACCATTAATTTTAGCTCAACTTTTTTTAACTTTCCTTCTCATTCTTTTTCTCTCTCTCTGGGAATGTACGACATGCCGAGCCTGACCGGCTAGGATAGCATTTTGCAACACGCATTATTTTGTCTAGCTGCACCCCTTAACTCATTAACAAGATAACCTTGCTTACAGCTTAACCCCATGGTCACCCTGGTTTTATCTTGTAGACCCTCACCAGCCCTTGCTGCAGATTTACACATTTCCGCACATCACCCCACAAGACCTCGTCTCAACCTCCGTACATTCCCTGGCCCTCCTCTGACTCCGACCCCCACCCTTGCTGTGTCTTCACCATCACCCATGACCTCCCCATTTCCGATATGGAACGGACTGTCACCAACAGAGGCCTCACCTTTATTTCCCTAGACCCCCACCTCAATGTGTTCCCCTACGCCCCCACCCAAGATGAGGCGTTCCATACCACGTCATCCAAGATGTCCTAATTCTTTACAGAATGGGAGTTCTCCTCTTCCATCATAGACGAGGCCCTCACTCGTGTCTCCTCAGTATCCCGCAGCTCCACCCTTGCTCCCGCTCCCCTTAGTCGCAGAGTCCCCCTAGTTCTTACCTTTCATCCCATCAGCTGTTGCATACAACACATAATCCCCTGACATGTTTGCCACCTCCAACGTAATCTCACCACTATTCACATTTTTCCATCTCCACCCCTTTCCGCCTTCCACCAAGACCATTCCTTCTGCAACCCTCTGGTTAACACATCCCTTCCCACCCAAACAACCCCCTCCCCAGGTTCCTTCTCTTGAAACCACAGGAGATGCAACACCTGTCCCAATACCTCCTCCCTTGACTCTGTCCAGGGACGCCGAGTCTTTTCAGGTTAGGCAGAGGTTCACTTACACCTCCTCCAACCTCATCTATTGTATCCATTGTTCTATTCGTGGACTCTTATACAGTACATTGGCGAGACCAAACGTAGACTGGGTGATGTTTGATCTAAGTGGCACATCCAATACTGCATCTGTTCATAGCACTACTCCCAGACAGAGCTTTTATGCTGCCTGAATATTGATTCAAATATGGCAATGTGAACTGGTTCACAGAGTTTCATCAGAAGTGTGATGGGCAGAACTACATTGCATACATTCAGTGTTTGGCAACAATTGACAAATCTACAAACCAATATCAAATATTCCAAGATTTACGATATAAAAGCCATTCAAGTGAATCCATACGAGATACCTATGATCAATATTAAACCATTTTTACCTGATAGTGGAAGTGTCCTATTTTACTGAAGTATGGACTACTTGCAAAAAGGTTCACACTAAGATCTGTGCCAACGAGGAATTTTTGGAAACCTGCCACCCACATAATGTATAAGTAGCTTTGAGATTGTGAGTGATAAGCTTTTGCTGTGAATGTCTTGGAGACAGGGTATTCATCCTCAAGAGCGGTCCGAATCTACAAAAAGTGAAATAAATTGGGCTTAAATATGTCTTGAAATTCCATGAGCATAAAAATCTCACAAGATCATCTATCTGCACAATAAAAATCTACTGTCTGCACTGACGATAACAACAAGGAAACTTTGGAACATAGGACAGATTAAATTTTAAGTACATGCATCTCACAGAAACAGTAACATATTTTAACACAGACTATTAAACTACTCTTATGAGAATGAGAATTCCTCTATCATCTTGAGTATGTGTGGCTAAACATTGCCCTTATGCAGTAGATTACACCTTTTACATTTGTGCGTCTTGGCACAATGATATCATTGGGCAAAAAATTTAACTCAGGCTTCAACAGGAAAAGTAGATTAAAAAAAAATAATTTATGCACAATACATCAGCATGACCCGCCCTTCACTAATGGCTCCCAATTGAGGAAGCAATTATGAATCAACCAGATATAGTTCTGGAGTCATATATGAGCAACAATTGATTAAAAAAAAGGGCAGAAAAAGGTACATCGCATGGGATTCAAGGAGAGGTAGTTGAATGGATAGCAAATTGGCTCCATAGAAGGAAGCAGAGAGTGATGGTGGAAAAATTGCTTCTCGGATTGGAGGCCTGTGACTAGTGGTCTCAGGACTCAGGATTTGGTGCTGGGCCGTTACTGTTTGTCATCTACATCAATTATTTGGTTGACAACATACAAATGTGAGTGCTTTTGCAGAAAGTGAAGATGGTTGTGAAAGATTGCAGCAGGATCTGGATCGATTGGCCAGGTGGACAGAGGAATGGTTGATGGAATTTAATACAGAGAAATGTGAGGTGTTGCATTTTGGGAAGTCTAACATGGGCAGGACCTACACAGTGAATGGTAGGGCTCTTGGGAATGTTGCAGAGAAGAGGGATCTGGGAGTGCAGGTGCAAGGTTCCTAGAAGGTCGAGGCGCAGGTATTTAAGGTAGTCAAAATTGCTTTTGGTATATTGGCCTTCATCAGTCAGAGTATTGAGTATAGAAGTTGGGAGGTCATGTTGAGGTTGTATAAGACGTTGATGAGACCGCATTTATATTGTGTTCAGTTCTGGGCACCATGTTATAGGAAATATGTTCTCAAGCTGGAAAGGGTTCAGGGAAGATTTACGAGGATGTTGCAATGACTAGAGATTCTGAGCTATAGGGAGAGATTGAGTAGGCTGGGTCTCTATTCCCTGGAGAGTAGGAGGATAAGCGATGATCTTACAGAGGTGTATAAAATCATGAGAAGAATAGATCATCCTGGCCACACACTCATCTTCCCGCTACCTTCAGGTAGAAGGTACAGGAGCCTGAAGACTGCAACGTCCAGGTTCAGAAACAGCTCTTCCCCACAGCCATCAGGCTATTGAACTCAACTCAAACAAAACTCTGAACATTAATAGCCCATTATCTGTTTATTTGCACTTTTTCTGTTTTATTTATTGATGTATGTATATATTTTATACAATGGTATATGGACACACTGATCTGTTCTGTATTTATGCCTTCTATTTTCTGTTGTGCTGAAGCAAAGCAAGATTTTCATTGGCCTATCTGGGACACATGACAATAAACTCTCTTGAATCTCTTGAATCTTGAATCGGGTAGACGCACAGAGTCACTTGCCCAGGATATGTGAATTGAGGAACAGAACACATAGGTTTAAGGTGAAGGGGAAAAGATTTAATAGGAATCTGAGGGGTAACATTTTCACACAAAGGATGGTGTGTGTATGGAACAAGCTGTCAGAGGAGGTAGTTGAGGCAGGAACTATCCCAACATTTAAGAAACAGTTAGACAGGTTCATAGATAGGACAGGTTTGGAGAGATATGGACCAAATGCGAGCAGGTGGGACTAATATAGCTGGGACATGCTGCCCAGTGTGGGCAAGTTGGGCCGAAGGGTCTTTTTACTACACTGTATCACTCTATGACTGTTTAATTCTGTAGATTACTGCACCAGTGTAATATTAGAACCAAGTTATGCAATCAAAGTCTGTGGCTGTCTTGTCAGATTGACACGTCTTGCGTTACAATAATGTTCATTTAGACTTTCAAATCAAATCCACTTTTTATAAACGTCCTTTGTTATCCAATGCGCATCTCAGACACGACACACAAAGAACGTTCACTGAGACATGCCATGGTAATGTATGAACTATTTGCTAAAATTCTGCTTATTGCCCTTTCCACAAGTTATGCCCTTTCCACACGAATGAAAGAAGTGGAGGCAGATTACCCTAAACTACACTCACACACTTCATTCTGATTATCGTAACAAGTACAATTGTGGAGACCACCATATTCCGTGTTGAGACCCAAATATGCGAACAAATTTGGAACCAAATATGGGAAATTCTTTAAAAAATAATGCACATAAATATTAAAACATTGTCAGTGCAAAATATCACATAAGATCAATGGTTAGATTAAGATTTAATGACATTGGTCATGTTCCACAACCTATTGTTTCTCATCCTACATTGTTAATTATAAAATGTTATATCTAAACATGCCAGTAATTGTCATAAACTATGTTTTATTTTAAGTTTTAAAGATGCAGAGTGGAAACAGGCCCTTCGGCCCACCGGGTCCGTGCCGACTAGCGATCCCCGCATATTAACACTATCCTACACCCATTAGGACAATTTTTACATTTACCAAGCCAATTAACCTATAAACCTGTATGTCTTTGGAATGTGGGAGGAAACCGAAGATCTCGGAGAAAAGCCACGGAGGTCACAGGGAGAACGTACAAACTCTGTACAGACAGCACCTATAGTCGGGATCGAACTCAGGTCACCTGGCGCTGCATTCGCTGTAAGGCAGCAACTCTACCGCTGCGCCACCGTGACTGCCCATTATGCTTTACAAAATGTTTCTATCTTCTGGATTAAAAAAGTGACCAACATGTGCTTTCAGTGTTGCAACAAATGTGTCATATCACCTTTACTAATCAAATCCCTGTACCACAGACAGCAAATTATGCTGAACTGTCTTGATTGGTATCTCAAATTTTCATCTACTGACCGTAAATTCTAATTCTTGAAGATCTCCTGGAACAGGGATGCTGAACAATACTGTTCCATCGCCTCTTCCTGTCTGCTTCCGTCTTATCGAATCTGGTATAATCACTTCTTGTCTTTGACCATCATCAAAAACTGCATTGGCTGAAAGTTCAACCATAATTTCTCCAACCGGATTTCCTAAAATGTCTTTTACTTGGACCTGTTAAAAAAGTTAACATGAGATGAAATAGAATCCAATGTATTATAAACTGTATTCCCATAGAAATGTGAGATGCAATATACTGCATCCACAAGGACAGAGGAAATTGAGGCAGGAATATGAAATTTGACTCAAATGGCCAAAGTAAAGATTATGCTTAATCTTTTAACTGAGCTCCACTTTCTTGCACATTCCTTATCCTTTGATTCACGTGCTGTTTAACAATCTATCAATCTCTGACGAATGTACTCTACTGAGCCCCCAGAGCCTGTTTGGGAAGAAAATTATAATGAGTCGTTACCTGTAGATGGGGACATTTTTTCACATTTCAATCCATAATGGCCAACTCCTTATTTTAATACAGTGCCCTTTGGTTCTAGATACTCTTGCCAAGAGAAATCTTTAAAGGGCTTTCTCATTGTGCGACCTGAAGCAAGACCTAACAAGATTTAACATCGTGGGAACCTTCTGCGATAGCAGTACGGCATTCGTGGACCACCGAGGACCTCCGTGGCGCTAACGGCAGGTAGTCGTGTGACTTGGTAAGGTCGGGAGAAAATTCAAACATTTTGGAATTTCTCCAAGAGTGTCTTGAGCAGCGTTGCAACATTGTATGGACGCAGATGCCAGTGCGATATCCGTGCGATATCCGTAATGACACTTGCGAATACCGTGGGAACTCCTGCGAACGGTAAACCCGGAAGCTTGACAGAAGGGACATAAGGTGAGTAAAAGAGGTGGTCTCAATATCGCCAATGGACCATGTGTCCATCGAGGACGTCCCACCTAATTGTCATTGTTTGAGAATCTTTTTCACAGTAAGACTTGCAGAGATGCCTCTCAGAAAATCGCAAAGAAAGGGGTCAAAGAAAGTCGGAAAGTCGGAAAGTTTTCGTTTATTTAATTTGTTGGCCACTCACCATTTGGTGTTACATCTGTAGTCCTTTGTAAATGTCTGTATGTTAATTTATGTGTCCTTTACTCTTGTGCATTTTCTTTTTGTTGGTGGCTACACATTTTATTATATCCTGAAGTGTGATAAAGCTTTTACCTCTGCATTTTGATTGTCATTGCCATTGCTTGTTTAAAATAAACTTATCTTTTACTATCAGCTTGATGTCTGCAAATCGTCATTAATACATCACTACAAGACGAATGTCTCTAATGTTATAATCCCTCTCATGCTGAAACACAAAAGACCTTAATGGAGGTGATATTCTCACATTTTGACATTAACATTTCTGAGTGTGCAGGACACTGAAATGTCCAGCTTTTTAAACGTGTTCTTCACCTCTTGGTAGAAAATAAAATAAGACAATCAGCACGGTAAATGTGATACAAAGTCTTTATTCCTATTTGAAAATATAAGAAGACGACTTCTGTCACATATTGAGAGGAGATGCATCACACAATACATTTGTCTGTAAAAGGGCCTCGCAAACACGAAATACAACAAATGAGGCACGCCAGATTATTTAAAACACATTATATCCATCAACCTCCGCTACAAGCGTCAACTCAGGCATTTAAAGGGACAATGCAATGTTCTAAACGGCAGGTTTTGCGGACGGACATCTTAGAGGAAGCACTTTTCAGAGGACAACACTAGGAAGTCAGCTTATAACATGCAGTAGTGTTCCCATGGTCGGCTACCCATCAATAATGCTGTCCTGCCACGGCACACTCCCCAATTGTGAATTGTAGTAAGCGCAGAGATGGTTTCTTTGCTCTTTCACACAGGATATGCCCGAGTTACCTTTCAAACGCTGCAGTGAGACCATTTTCAACTTGTTCGCACCACTTCTCCAAGCACCTAGTGTTACTTCCCCTGTGTCACTGTCCACTAGGTCACCGTCCTGGATGGATGTTGCTGATCCAGCAGCTGCACCTCTCATTCGGATCAGGTTGTGCAGAACACATGCTGCATATACTATACTCTCCACATTCTTGGGCTTCTGCTCCATTGTCTTGAGCAAGCATCTAAATCTGTTTGCCAAGATGCCAAAATAATTTTCTACTACCCTCCTGGCCCTTGACAGCCTGTAATTGAAGATCCTCTGTTCCCTAGTTAGATTCCTCTGTGGATATGGCTTCATAATCCAGGGCCGTAATGCAAAGGCTTCGTCAGCAACCATCGCATATGGGATGTCCGGGCTGTCTTCTCCTGACAGTTGTTCTGGATCAGGCATGCCTGCTGTTCCACCTTCCATTTTATTTCCAAGCCAGGTTTCTTTCCAAATCCGGCCATCACCAACACTTCCAGGTGTGCCCACATCCACATACAGGAAGTTGTAGTTATAATCAACCACCGCCATGAGTACAATTGAGTGGAATTTCTTGTAATTGAAATAATTTGAGCCACCTCCGGGTGGTTTACGAATTGCCACATGCTTGCCATCCAAAGCCCCACATGTGTGAGCAAAGTTCCACCTGTTTTCAAACCCCAGTGCAACTCTCTTCCACGCATCTGGTGTACTGGGGCATTCCATCACTTCAGCTGAATAAAATTGGATGATCGCCTCACAGGTTTCTCTGACAATACCACAGATGCTGTTGGTGGCGACAAGAAAGTTGTAAGACAGACTTTTATAAGAATCGCCTGAGGCCAAGTAGCGGAGGGTGATTGCTATGCGCAACCCTGGTTCCAGTGCCTTTCTCATTACAGTGTCAGTCTTCTTCAGCAGAGGTCCCAAATTATTCTTTAACTCATTAAAGAGCTCGGGTGAAATTCTGACAAAGTTTTTGAATGCATTTTTATCCTCTTCGCACAGCACATTAAGCAGTTGCTCATATTGTCCTAATTGAGGTCTCCGTTGAAACATGGGCTTAACCCAGTGAGACTTCCTCTTAATTATCTTTTTAATTAATCTCACCCTTCTGCCTTCACGCAAGCGTTTTCGATGCACATGTTGCGCTAATGCATACAGCACGTCAATGAAAATAACAACCAGCCTGTACTCGAACCAACTTTGTATAGGCATGTCTGCAAATGAGACAATTCTACGAACGGAGGATATTTATATAGCGTGTGAAAAAAAAGTGACATCATTTGTGCCACGTGATTAACTATACTACAGTCCACGATGTTCATTCACGATTAACGGGAAAGATCGGGAGACGGACAAGTCAGTCGCACAAATGACAGAATTGCCGAGTACCGTGGGAACTCTTTATCGTGGGAACACTTTATCGTGCGGAACTCGTGCTGGACCACGACCACTTCACTCGGGTGACATCTTGCTTCAGGTCGCACCGTGAGAACTCGCCATTACCCCACAACTATCTTTCAACTCTCAGAGAATTTGATACATTTCAATGCGATCACCTCATTCTTCTGAATTCCAGAGAGTATAGACTCAAACTGCTTAATCACTCCTCGTACAACACACCCAGTTATCAAGCTTGGGAACTTTCATTGAAAACAATATTATTTTGCTGTTCTAATCAAAAGTTAGTTTTGTTACGGTAGAAAGTTGGCTCAACGGCAGAGCAACTTAATTGAGTTAAAGGGAAAGTTTAACTCTCCTATCTGCGTTGCTTTTGAAAAAATGCTGTAAGCAAAGTCAAGTAGCAAGGGTCACAAACGCTTGACAAACATAACTTGTTCATAAGTGATAGCAGCAGAATTAGGCCATTCGGCCCATCAAGTCTACTCCGCCTTTCAATCATGGTTCATTCATCTTTCCCTCTTAACCGCATTCTCTTGCCTTCTCTCCATAACCACTGACACCTACTAATCAAGAATCTTCTAAGGGGCATCATGGCTTGGTTCGGCAACGGAGCGCCCAGGAGCGGAGAAGACTACAAAAAGTAGTAAACACTGCCCAGTCCATCATCGGCTCTGACCTCCCTACCATCGAGGAGATCTATCGCAGTCGCTGCCTCAAAAAGGCTGGCAGCATCATCAAGGACCCACACCATCCTGGCCACACACTCATCTCCCCGCTATCTTCAGGTAGAAGGTACAGGAGCCTGAAGACTGCAACGCCCAGGTTCAGGAATAGCTGCTTCCCCACAGCCATCAGGCTATTAAACTCAAATGAAACAAAACTCTGAACATTAATAGACCATTATATGTTTATTTGCACCTTATCTGTTTATTTATTCATGTGTGTATATATTTATATAATGGTATATGGACACACTGAACTGTTCTGTATTCGTGCCTACCATATTCTGTTGTGCTGAAGCAAAGTAAGAATTTCATTGTCCTATCTGGGACATATGACAATAAACTCTCTTGAATCTTGAATCTATCTATCTCTGCATTAAAATGCCCATTGACGTGGCCTCCACAGCTTTCCGTGATAATGAATTCCACAGATGCACCATCCTTTGACTAAAGAAATTCCTCCTAATAATAATAATAATAATAATAGTGTGCAGCTCCACTGATGTACAAGAAAGGTAAATAAATACAATACATAAATAAACAAGCTGAATTGATTGACGTGACCATCTGAGGGAGACTGTCCAAAGGGGGTGGGTGGGGGGGGCACTCATTAGGGCCGATTCAGAGCCGCTATAGCTCTTGGGATGAAACTGTTCCTGAGTCTAGAGGTTCGGGCGTAGAAGGCCTTGTAACGTCTGCCGGAGGGAAGTAGTTGAAACAGACCGTGGCAGGGGTGTGATGAGTCCTTATGGATGCTGAGGGCCTTCCTGAGGCACCGCGTGTGGTAGATGCCCTCCAAGGCTGGTAGCTCCTCATCTCCTTCCTAAAGAACGTCCTTTAATTCTGAGGCTATGACCTCTGGTCCTAGACTCTCCCACATCCACTCTATCCAGGCCTTTCACTATTTTGTAAGTTTTTACTTCCATTCAATTCAATTGGGGAAATCAGAAAGGCTTCACATCTCCAAACGTTCCTTTCCATTCTGTGTCCTTATGATATGGAACACTGAGATGCTAAAGAAGATGTCTACCTACATGATAGTAAACCAATTCAGTGCCATAGCTAGTGAATCCTATGAGTCCATGGAAGAAAAGCTGGTAAATACACCTGTACTGATACATTCTCTTTGTTTTTATTATTGTCTCTTTCTTTCCAAATTTAATTTCATTTTATTTCTATTGCATTCATTATTTTGAAAAGAGTGACTCTGATGTCAATTGGAAGAATCAGTCATTACTAATGAATAGTTAAGTTAATATATATGAAAAAGCAAAGACTCTCAACAGCATAACTTCAGATACCAGTTTATATCTTATCTATATTACTAAAAGTCCGATCTTGATCACATTTGGCTCGCTGTGCTGTGATTTCCGAGAGAACGCCGCCACCTACGGCCCTCATTTTTGACCGCCTCGCTCAGAGCCCCCCTCCGCCTTCCGGGACCGGAGGATTTTTCCCATCGCTAAAAAACAGAGAGATATTAATGTTTTTAAATAATTTGCCATTCTCTCTGCTGTCCCTGCTGGAGGGAGGGGGAAGGACTATAAAACCAGGAAGTGGTGTGCCTCACTCAGTCTCTGCAAGATGGAGGAAGCCAGAGGGTCACGTCTCTCTGAGCTCTGAATAACACTGAACACATGTCTACTCAACTGTGAGTGCCCTTAATGTTGTTTTAAAAATGAAAATATGGTTGGTTTGAAGTAAAAAGGCACTGCCTGCAAATGGTTGCTTGGGGGGATGGGGTTAAAGTGAAAAGGCACTGCCTGCAAATGGTTGCTTGGGGGGTTTGGGTTGAAGTGAAAAGGCACTACCTGCAAATGGTTGTTTGGGGGGATGGGGTTGAAGTGAAAAGGCACTGCCTGCAAATGGTTGTTTGTCTAAGCTTGACAACTTCCTGTTTGCACTATATTGATTTTAGATAAAATGCTATCACTTACGGCTGTGATTTTTGGCCATCTTACTCAGTCCCCCTCCACTCATCAGGTGCAGAGGATTCTTTCCATCATTGAAAAACAAAAGTGTTATTAGTGTTTAAAAAATGTTGAGAATCTCTCTCCTGTCAATCACACCATGAAGGCCACACCTTTTCCAGTGGGATGGGGAGGGATTATAAAACCCGGAAGTGTGGGTGTGGCTCAGTCTCTGCATGATGGGGGGGGGGGGGGGGGGGGGGGAGAGGTCATGACTCTGTCTCAGCTGTGAATCAACTGAACACACTGAATGTCTACTGAACTGTGAGTGTGGTGTTTTGTGTGGTTTTATGGTGGTTTTTATGGTGGTTTCACCCTGCTTGAAATAGTATGAAAGCATTTGAATGTGGTGGCCTTGCACCCTGCATGAAATTGTATGAAACTGCATTTGAATGTGGTGTCGTTGCACCCTGCATGAAATGGTATGAAACTACATTTGAATTTGGTGGCCTTGCACCCTCCTTGAAATAGTATGAAACTGCATTTGAATTTGGTAGCCTTGCACCCTGCTTGAAGTGGTATGAAACTGCACTTGAATTTGGTGGCCTTGCACCCTGCTTGAAGTGGTTGGAAACTGCACTTGAATTCAGTGGCCTTGCACCCTGCATGAAGTGGTAGGAAACTGAACCTGAATATGGTGGCCATACACCCTACTTGAAGTGGTAGGAAACTGAACCTGAATTTGGTGGCCTTGCATCCTGCTTGAAGTAGTATGAAACTGCACTTACATTTTGTGGCCTTGCACCCTGCTCGAAGTGGTATTAAACTGCACTTGAATTTGGTGGCCTAGCACCCTGCTTGAAATGGTAGGAAAATGGATTTGAATTTGGTGGCCTTGCACTCTGCATGAAATGGAATTTCAAGGAATAGCCGTGAGTCAACTGCCAGCCCACCAGCCGTGAGTGAGCTGCCAGCACATCAGGCTTGAGGGACTGAGCTGCCACCCCAAGAATCCATTTGGCCCACAATGTCCATACTAGCCCAGTAGTCCCTGCAGCCAACAACGCCCATACCAGTGCTCCAGAAAGCTCCCCACCCCACTGGCCACCAATATTGGAATTGGTGGAGAGGTGGAATATTGCGTCGGGGGACCAGCCCTCCCGTGTGAACATGGGACCCAACGGGTCCCACTTAGTCTAGTATATTATATATGCTGATAATCTGAATGTGAGTAACATGAAAAGATGGGTGTTTTGCAGGTTATCATGAGTTATCAGGTTTGTTTTACCATGAATTGTGGATTAGGCTCAGCATTCTTGTAGCAGCACATTTAAAGGTGGAACTATAAGGGTCACAACTATAATAGGTGCAGGAGTAGGCCAATTGGCCCTTCAAGCCATTCAATATGATCACGGCTGATCATCCAAAATCAGTACCCCGTTCTGGCTTTTTCCCCATATCCCTTGATTCCCTTAGCCCTAAGGTACTGTACATGGTGTAGAATGCGATAACAACATCAAATTTACCATCCAGCATTTTTTAAGATCATAATTCTTTTGTGGATGTAAATGTTTATATATTAGCATGAGCTTCAGTGTTAAAATGAAGTTATGAAAATTATCTCAAAATGACTCATCTTGCACAGCAAGAAGCCCATAAGCCTGTAGAGTTGACACTGACCGTCAACCACCCTACGCTAATCCCATTTTAAATTCTCCCTACATCTCCACCAACTCTCCCTGCCCAGATTCTACTAATCTTGTGCACATTCCAGAGACAATTTGTAGAGGCCATCTAATCTAGCAATTCTGTAGAAGGGGTTTGGCCCGAAACGTTGCCTATTTCCTTCGCTCCATAAATACTGCTGCACCCGCTGAGTTTCTCCAGCATTTTTGTCTACCATCTAATCTAGCAAGCTGCATGGAGCATCTGTAGACATCACACAGAGTAACAGGGAACGTGCAAATTCCAGAGTGAATAGAGGGAGCCAGGAAAATAAGGTTTAAAAGCAGGATCTCGTGGGTAGTAATCTTCAGATAGCTCCCAAAGCAATATGCTAGTGAGTGTAAGAACAGAACAATAGGAGAGGTGAATCTGTGGCTGAGGAGTTGGTGCAAGGGGTATGGATTCTGATTTTTGGACCATTGGGACCTCTTCTGGGGCAGAGGTGACCAGTAAATGTCCAAGACGGATAGGTTGCACCTGAGCTGGAAGGAAACGAATATCCCGGTGGGCAAGTTAACTAGCGCTACATGGGAGGGTAACTAGATTCGGATCTGTCTTCACTAAGGAAGACACAAACAATCTCCCAGATGTACTGGAGGACAGAGGATCTAAGGGGATAGAGGAACTGAAATACATTTTCATTAGGTGAGAAATAGTATTGGGTAGGCTAATGGGACTGAAGGATGATAAATCCCCTGGGCCTGATGGTCTGCATCCCAGGGTCCTCAGGGAGGTGGCTCTAGAAATAGTGGATGCATTGGTGATCATTTTCCAATGTTCAATAGGTTCAGGAACATTTCCTGTGGATTGGAGGAGAGCTAATGTTATCCCACTTTTCAAGTAAGGAGCAAGAGAGAAAACGGGGAATTACAGACCAGTTAGCCTAACTTCGGTGGTGGGAAAGATGCTGGAGTCAATTATTAAAGAGGTAATAATGTGGCATTTGATAACAGTAAAAGGATTAGTCCAAATAAACATGGATTTATGAAAGAGGAAATCATGCTTGACTAATTTTCTGGAATTTTTTGAGGATGTGACAAGTAAAATGGATGAAGGGGTGCCAGTGGATGTAGTGTATCTCGACTTTCAGAAAGCCTTTGATATGGTTCCGCACAGGAGACTGGTGACTAAAATTAGAGCACATGGTATTGGGGGTAGGGTATTGACATGGATAGAAAATTGGTTGGCAGACAGGAAGCAAAGAATAGGAGTGAACGGGTCCATTTCAGATTAGCAGGCAGTGGTGAGTGGAGTGCCGCAAGGCTCAGTGTTGGGGCCACAACTGTTTACCATATATATTAATGATTTGGAAGAGGGAATTATGAGCAACACTAGCAAGTTTGCAGATGACACAAAGCTGGGTGGCAGTGTGAACTGTGAAGAGGATGTTAGGAGGTTACAGGGTGACCTGGACAGGTTGAGTGAGTGGGCAGATGCGTGACAGGTGCAGTATAATATAGATAAATGTGAGGTTATCCACTTTGGCGGCAAAAACAAGGGGGCAGATTATTATCTCAATGGGGTTAGGTTAGGTAAGGGCGAGGTGCAGCGAGACCTGGGCGTTTTTGTACACCTGTCACTGAAAGTTGGCGTGCAGGTACAGCAGGCAGTGAAGAAAGCTAATGGAATGTTTGCCTTCATAACAAGAGGGTTTCAGAATAGGAGAGTTTTCACGCAGAGAGTTGTGAATTTGTGGAATTCCCTGCCACATAGGGCAGTGGAGGCCAAGTCACTGGATGGATTTAAGAGAGAGTTAGATAGAGCTCTAGGGGCTAGTGCAGTCAAGGGACATGGGGAGAAGGCAGGCATGGGTTATTGATTGGGGACGATCAGCCATGATCACAATGAATGGCGGTGCTGGCTCGAAGGGCCGAATGGCCTCCTCCTGCATCTATTTTCTATGTTTCTTTGTTTCTATTGGCAGGGCGACGGGATCCAATGCAGGACAGTGGCAGTTGGAAGTTGGTACAGAGGTGGTGAAAGCAAGTTCAGTAAACAGGATAGGCAGGAGCACAGCATGTAATGAGGCAGGACTGTTGGTTCAAGTTGCATTTATTTAAATGTGAGAGGCCTGACAGCTAAGGCGGGTGAATGCAGGGCATGGATAGGTATGTGCAATGGGATACTGTAGTCATCGAGTCATACAGCATGGAAACAGGCCCTTCAACCCAGCTTGCCCATGCCAACAAAGGTGACTCATCTGCACTAGTCCAAACTGCCCGTGATCGACCCATGTCCCTCTCAACCTTTCTCATCCATGTGCCTATCGAAACGATATTGTCATAGTTTGCCTCAACTACCTGCTCCAGCAGCTTATTCCATATACCCTGTGGGAGAAAATTGCATCTCAGGATCCCATTAATTTTTTCCCCTCTTACCTTAAATCTATGTCCTTTGGTACTTGATTCCCTACAGCAATGGGCTCAGCACCGATCCATGAGACACATCATGAGTCACAGACTAGCACCTCTAAAATCAATCACCCTCTGTTTCCATGAAGCCGATTTTCTATCCATTTGGCTAGCTCTCCCTGTATCCCTTACAATCTAACCTTCAAGAGCAGCCTAACATGCGGAACTTTGTTAAATGCCTTACTGAAATCCATATAGATGTCTACAGCTCAGCCCTCATCAACCTTTTTGTTTATATCTTCAAGAAAATCAGAATTGTGAGATACGATCTCCCACGTACAAAACCGTGCTGAATCTCCTTAATCAGCTGTTGTCTATCTACATGCATGTCTATCTTATCCCTCAGAATACTTTCTATTAACATTCCGATCACACATATTAGACTCACTGGTTATAGTTCCCAGACATTTCCCTGCAGCCCTTCTTACATATAGCACCACATTTGCCAACTTCAAGTCTTCCGGCATCTCAGCATATTTAATGATGACTCGTATATCTCAGCCAGGGCTAGTTCCCCAGAGTGTCCTTAGATATATTTGATCATGAAGGGAGGATTGTCTACATTCATTCACGTCAGGAAGTTTAGCACCTCCTCAAACACAATACAGACTGTTCTCAAGACACCTCCATCAATTGCCCCAAGTTCCTCAGTGTTCATGTCTTTCTCCATGGTAAAAACAGAGGAGAAATACTCATTGAGGATCTTGCCCATCTCCTGCGGCTTCACACAGAGATGACCTCTTTGATTGCTGAGGGGTGCTATTCTCCCTCGGGTTAGCCTCTTTCCTTTAATGTACCTATAAAATCTCTTTGGATTATCCTTAATATCATCTGCCAGAGCCCACCTGCCTCACCTTCAATTTAGCAGCAACATGCCTGCCCTGAACTCTCGTCAGCCCACTTTTAAAAACATTCCACTTTCTAGACGTTCATTTTCCTGTAAACAACCTGCTCCAATTAACTGGAGTGAGTGCCAGTCTAATATCATCAACGTTGGCCTTGCCCCAATTGAGAATTTTAATGTGGAATACTGTTATATATGGAATATATGTTACAGAAACATGGCTAAGGGAGGGACAGGACAGCATCTTAATGTTCCACGGTACAGATGTTGACAGGACCTGAAGCACTGAGCTATAGGAAATTGGGCAAGGTGGGACTTTAGTCCTTAGAGCACAGGAGGATCAGCGGTGATGTTGTAGAGGTATATAAAATCATGAGGGGGATAGATAGAGTAAATACATAGTCTTTTACAGGATAGGGAGATTAAAAAAAAAGAGGACACAGGTTTAATGTAAGGGGGCAAGATTAAATACAAACCTGAGGGGCAACTTTTTCACTCCAGTGTGGTGGGTGAATGGAACTAGCTGGCAGAGGAGGTAGTTGAGACAGATACTATAACAATATTTAAAAGACATTTGGATAGATATATGGACAGCAAATGTTTGTAGGGATATGGGCCAAACGTGAGCAAATGGGACTAGCTTAGATGGGGTATCGGACAAGTTGGCCGAAGAGCTGTCTGACTCTATGACTCCACCACTTAAGGTCAGGACTGAATGTATGTCATTGGAGCTGTGAGGCAGCAGTTGTGAGGCAGTAACACTGTGCCACAAAACAAAGATCTTCCACCATGCTGAGCTGCCGATATGATGTCACTGGCATAAGATTCATTTGCACCATACTATACTCCCTATAAAGCTGAACACTGAGAAATTACCTCAAGCAACGCACTATTTGAAGTAACCTACCCTTGTTATTGATTTCCATTTCCATTGAAGAGCAATAAAAATACTTTCAAAATTGGAAACACTGCAGCAGTTTTGGGCCAATGAAAGGAAAAAGTGTTATACATTGTGTAGAATCTGACCTTCTCTTTAAATACAAAATGAGAGGTCATTCCCATTGTAGTCACCGTACCAAAGTGCAATCAGTTATTAACAACTGGTGTCCTGTTTGGACCTTTGCAAAATTATAAACAAGCAAGACCACGAGATTTTTCTAGTTCAACTCAAGTAATTAGAGATTGGTGCTACCTAGTGTGTTGCTCCAATGGGATTGTGCATTAAATTTAAACTGTAACATTGCAAATATCAATCAAAGGTATCAAAGGTATCAAAGGTATTTTACTTCGGAGTCACGTGAGTGACTACGTGAAGAACCCGCTTCCAACGCATGCGTGCCATATCGCTACACGCATTGCACGAGTCAACAGAAGGGTGGAGGACATCCCCCAGTAACGGGAGAAGGAAAAAAGGACCAGCAAAAGGCAGGTAAGGACTCTGCATTTTTATTCACAGAAAAATGGACAGAGTGAAAAGGAAGCGGTCTGCAAAAAAGCTGCCCGAGAAACGCGTTGTAAACGTGGATGAACGGCAGAGACAGCAGCCGTCGGCTCTAGAGGCCTCGGTAGAGGAATCAGCTGTGCCAGAAATCATTCTGGCACCGACGAAACTTACTCACCGGCCGGGAGGCAAAGTTCAAACAAAAACGCACCATCTAGCAGAGCCCGACTTGGAGCAGCAGCGGGCGACCAGCCCGTATCAATATCGGACCAGGGCTGAACGGGTGCGGTAGACGGAACAAACCCGCTATGAGTGGCTGCATACGGAGCAGCCAGGAGAAACAGCTGACCGGGAACAGACGTGGACGGACAGTCAGGACCGGTGTGGCCAGCGGCGGGACGAGGAAAGCCCGCAAACCAGCACCCGTGAGTACCGGGAGCGGGAACAGCTGGGCTACAGAGAAAAGCAGCACACTGCTAAAAGGCTGCAAAAATGGGAGCAGCCAAAAATAGCAAGTGCAGCTCACCGTCTAAAGGAGCTGCTGGAGGAGCTCCTTCACAGTGGCAGTCCCATGAATGTGGAGACTAGCCACAGTGGGCAGACAAGCCCCATATGGGTACCCCGTGAGGGACCCCTGAAATCTCGACCTCTTCGGAGGAGAGTGGGCAGGACCCTGATGGGCCAGACCCTGATCACACAGCTTCCCATGATCCTGAATCTGCAGAAAAACATACACTGCTGGACATGGTGGCTGATTACTTCAAACCAAGTCAAACAGGGGCAGACTTGGATTCCAGGATGGCAGCCAGTATTAACTACATGTCTGGCCATCAACTCCAACAACAAATATTCACAGAGACACTGGCCAGACATCTGCCACCTGGTAACTGATGCATTACAAATCCCCAGTGTCAACCAATGCATTTGGAAGCATATGGGGAAGGACATCAGGAACCATGAGGGCTTACGGCAGGGATCACAGCCTACATCCGCACCCTGGACAAAACAGAGCAAACTAAAGGCCACCAAGACGCACTAGCCCTGTTTTGTAATGTACAATATGAGCTGAATAGCATGCGGAGGGCGGCTATTCAGCCAGCACTGGATCCTAAATATGCAACAATTTGCAAACAAAGAGCCGTTAAAACCTCAACCCTTTTTGTTTGGGGAAGCCAAGACACTGGGGCTCATCAAAACCAGCGCAAAGGCTTATTTTGGATCACGGTACCAGCCACATGGAAGACCGAAAAGTGTGGCTTATATCAATGGCAGTGCCAGAACCCAATATAACCAGCAGCAGCCTTCTTTTAGGGTATGGCCAGGGACGGCCACCCTGGAAGATGCGGAAGCCTAAACCTCCAGTACAACCACGAACACGAATAAAAACAAAACCCCCTTTTTTCAAAAAACAAAGAAAATAATACAACCACCAGTAACCATGGAGGTAGGTGGGTGTGGTTCTTTTGTAAAAAAGGGACCCACGACGGTGGGAGGGAGGTTGCAATACTACAGTGACGAATGGTGTAAATCACTACAGACTCGTATGTTCTAAGCAGTATTCAGGGTTATCTGATAGAATTTACTCATCCCAATAACCCCCCAGTACAACATACACCAGAAAGGCATTTCGTCCTTACAAAAACCGAACAATCTAAAGCCCACATGGAGCTACAACGATTGTATACAAAAGGTGTGATTGAGCATACTACTCATGAACAATTAAAATTTGTATCAAACATATTTATTAAAAATAAAAAAGATGGGGGTTGCAGGATTATCATTGACCTTTCAACCCTAAACACATTCGTTCAATATGTTCATTTTAAGATGGATACCTTTATCACTGCTAAAGAATTAGTATCAGCTGGTTTCTATATGACAAGCATTGACTTAAAAGATGCATACTATACAGTACCCATCAAAGGGGAACACAGACGGTAGTTAAGTGTAAATTGATACCAGAAACGAATATGGATTATCTAGGATTCACCATTAACACGGTCAATATGTTAGTAACTTTACCAATAAATAAAGCCGCAGCCCTACAGGAGGATTGCAGCGAGCTTCTTAACACCAACAGACCCTCCATTAGACGGGTAGGCCGGATAATTGGGAAGATTGTGGCTACATTCCCGGCCACACATTTTGGGCCATTACATTATCAAAATTTGCAAAGAGCAAAATTAGAGCACTCAAATTTAACAAAGGTCATTTTGATAGACCTATGGAGCTGCCTACGGAAGCTATAATTGAACTACAGTGGTGGGAACATAGCATTAGGTATTGCTCCAACCCCATCATTATTGACAACTCGTCTATGGTATTACAAAATGGTGTATCCAAAGAAACATTTGGATATCGGCAACATAAAGGTAAGCTAAATTCAGTGGCAGACACCAGGTCACGCAAATTTAATGAAAACACGGAATGGATGTTAAATAAAATGTATTTGCTGAAATTACAGCAAAATATGGTAGACCAGATATTGATATTTTTGCGTCCAGGTTGAATCACCAATTACCAAGGTATGTGTCCTGGGAACCAGACCCTGGGGCAGAAGCTACAGATGCTTTCTCACTGCATTGGGGGAAATGGCGTTTTTTATGCTTTTCCCCAATTCTGCATCATCAATCGGGTACAAAGGAAAATTCAACAATATTCGGCATCTGGGATTCTCATAGTACCCGATTGGCCTACTCAACCGTGGTATTCGGTCATACAGGGGATGGTGTTAGAACCATGTTCCATTATTGGACATAGCCCGAATTTATTAATTCATCCAGTAACTGGAGGGGGGCAGTCACCCATGCCATAAGACTATGGATTTGTTGATTTGTAGAGTCTGAAAGACCCACTACACGGCATGGGGCTGTCAGACAGGACGATGAATCTCATCACATCCGCACAAAGACTGTCAACACGGAAGCAGTACCTCGGACACATCAAGAAATGGGGCATATACTGCTTTGACAACAACCTAGACCAAAGGGCCAAGAATATTCCGGCCGTATTGGAATTCTTAACAAACCTCCATCATGATAAACGATTGGGCTAAAGTGCCATCAATAGTGCCAGAAGTGCACTCTCCAATTACCTATCACAAGGAACGGAGCGGCACACGGTGGGAACGCACCCCCTGGTAACAAAACTTATGAGGGGCATATTCAATGCAAATCCCCCTAAAACCAGATACTCCAAAATCTGGGATGTGGGTGTCGTTTTAAACATGCTGAGTTGCTGGTAGCCCATAAACAGCATTATCACTGCAGAAACTGACCATGAAGATGGTTATGCTCATGGCGTTAGTTACTGCACAACGAGTCCAGTCATTAAGCAAACTGAGCCTGGACTCCTTGATCATCTCACGAGAGAAACTGGTGTTTGTCATACATGAGTTAATAAAACAAACAGACCAGGTTCATCGGGTCAAGTGATTGAATTTATGGCATATCCATATGACGAACGTCTGTGTATAGCAAGACATATCCAATTATACACGGAATATACTAAGAGCATTCGAGGTCAGGAAATGGCTTTGTTAATTTCTTACAAGAAACCGCACAAAAGGGTCACGACCCAAACTATCTCAAGGTGGCTCAAATGTGTCCTAAAGATGGCAGGAATAAACACTAATGGTTTTAAATCTCATTCCACCAGGGCTGCAGCAAAATCCGCAGCAAAAATTCTGAGGTACCCACGGACCAAATCCTCAGAATAGCAGGATGGTCATCCGAAAGGACTTTCCAAAGGTTTTATAATAAACCAGTTTTTGGAGCCATCATCATTTTCGGAAAGCATTTTACGTTCAATATTATAATTTGCCCGAAGGGTTACAGGGCTATGATTTCAATTAATAAATGTATTTTCTCGTTATATCACACAAGTCTTTGTATAAGTGTGTCTAAAATTGCTAATGATACTCTCTCCCGATACCCAAGGCAGTTGTGAAGCATGGACTCATTCCACGGCATGAGGTCACAGAGCTTTGAAATCTTCACGTAGTCACTCACGTGACTCCGAAGTAAAATAGTAAGATTAAACGAGAACTTACCAGTTTGAAGTTTGATCTGTATTTTATGAGGAGGAACGTTGAGGGAATACGTGCCCTCCGCTCCCACCCTCCTATGATCATATCAAAACTGGTATCTCTTTGATAATCTTACTATGTTAGGTCATTATAGTTTTCTGTGACCTCACACCGCTGCTTTGAAGAATGGCACGCATGCGTTGGAAGCGGGTTCTTCACGTATTCCCTCAACGTTCCTCCTCATAAAATACAGATCAAACTTCAAACTGGTAAGTTCTCGTTTAATCTTACTATTTTATTAGTCACATTCACATACACCTAGGTGTAGTGAAGTGAAATGCTTCTTGCCATTTTGCAGCACATGAAGAAGGAATACAGACATAACATTAATAAGAGTTTTAAACATAAAGAACATCCCCCCACAATGGTTCCCATTATGAGGGAAGGCACAAAGTCCAGTCCCCAACCCCAGTTCACCCATAGTCGGGCCCATTGAGGCCTCCACAGTTGCCTCCAAGGAGGCCCGATGTTCAAGGCCGTTCTCGCCGGGTGATGTTGCTCCGGCGTCGCGAGAGTCCTCTCAGCGGCTTGGGAACCCTGGAACGGCCGCTTCCGTACTGGAGGCCGCGGTTTCCAAAGCCAACAAGGCCGCGCCGGTTGGAGCTCCACAACTGGCGATCTCATCTAGAGATCCCAGGCTCCCGATGTAAAGTTCAGCGCCGCCGCCCGCAGCTGGTCGCTCCACAGTCCCGCAACTCCGCGATGTTTTCCTCAGCGATCTTCAGCTCACCGGAGCTCCAGCGCGGCGACCCGGGCAAGGCATCGCCCGCCCCGCGATAGCGCTCCAGCGCTGTGCCGCCGTCGAAGCCGAGGTTCTGGGCGGTCCCCGACAGGAAATGCCGCTCCAGGCCCGCTGGTAGGCCGCGAGGATGGGTCGAAGCTGCAGCCCGGAGAAAAGCTGCCTCTCCGACCAGGTAGGGACCCTGAAAGGTAGTTTCTCCCTTCCCCCCCCCCCCCCCCACATAAAAAAGTATAGACCTCCAAACAAAACACTTGACTAACTAAAATAAAAAATAAAAAGATGAAAAGACAGACAGCTGCTGGCTGGGCAGCCGTGCACAGGACAGCGCCCCCCCAAATATAAGAAAGTGGGAAGAACAAATGAAATCGATTAAATAGATTAGATTCATGCTACGGATGCTAAAAATGTAACTCCTTCTACTTACTATGATTTGGTATGGAATCTGAGGTTTGACAAAGAGAGGAGTTCCCACCAAGTAGATTAAATATGGTGAGGTTGTAAATATAACTTCATTGTATTCAGCATCTTCAGATATTCCAGCTGGTAGTAAATGCAAGAAAAAAGTCATTATTTCTCATTTTTCATAACTTTCAATATCTCCATTACACAGTACAATAACCTACTTGTCTGGTATTTTAGTATTTAACTTTTTAAGACTTTGTTGATAGCTATTGATCTGCAGGGCCCTAGTGAGACCACACCTGGAGTATTGTGTGCAGTTTTGGTCCCCTAATTTGAGGAAGGACATTCTTGCTATTGAACGAGTGCAGCGTAGGTTTACAAGGTTAATTCCCGGGATGGCGGGACTGTCATATGCTGAGAGAATGGAGGGGCTAGGCTTGTACACTCTGGAATTTAGAAGGATGAGTGGGGATCTTATTGAAACATAAGATTTGGACGCACTAGAGGCAGGAAACATGTTCCCGATGTTGGGGGAGTCCAGAACCAGGGGCCACAGTTTAAGAATAAGAGGTAAGCCATTTTGAACGGAGATGAGGAAACACTTTTTCTCACAGAGAGTTGTGAGTCTGTGGATTTCTTTGCCTCAGAGGGTGGTGGAGGCCGGTTCTCTGGATACTTTCAAGAAAGAGCTAGATAGAGGCTCTGAAAGATAGCGGAGTCAGGGGATATGGGGAGAAGGCAGGAACGGGGTACTGATTGGGGATGATCAGCCAAGATCCCATTGAATGGTGCTGCTGGCTCGAAGGCCGAATGGCCTACTCATGCACCTATTGTCTATTATCTATTGATAGCTATCCGAATAATTTCACATCAACAATAAAAGCAAATATTTTTATGATGTGTTTTAGGAAGCAGATAACATTGCGAAAGGTCTTCTTGGATGAATGAACATAGAACATAGAACAGTACAGCACAGGAACGGGCCCTTCGGTTCGCAATGTGCCCAACATGATGCCAAGTTAAACTGATCTCATCTGCATTTACATGATTCATATCTCTCTATTCCCTACACTTCCATATGCCTCTCCTAAAGCCTCACACAATACTATCATATCTGTCTCCACCACTACCTCTGCAGTGTATTCCAGGAGCACATCACTCTCTGTATGGAAAACCTGCTCTGCACATCTCCATTAAACTTACCATATAGTATTGGACATTTCCCCCGTGGAAAAAAGGTTCAGACTATCTATCCTATCTATGTCTTTCAGAATTTTATACACTCCTATCTTGTCTCCCCTCAACCTTCCAAATTCCAGAGAAAACAATCCAAGTCTATCCAATCTCTCCCTGTAACTTAAACCCTATAATACAGGCAGCATTCTGGTAAACCTCCTCTGCACCCTCTCCAAAGCCTCGCATCTTTCCTGTAATGGGGCAGCCAGAATTGCACGCAATGCTCCAAATGCGGCCTAACCAGAGTCCTATAGAACTGCATCATGACTTGCTGACTCTTATATTCAATGCCTCAAGCAATGAGCGCAAGCTTACCATACATCTTCTTAACTACCTTCCACTTGTGCTGCCACCTTCAGTGAGCTAGGAATGCTGAATCCAAAATCCCTCTGAATATCAATGTGGTTAAGGGTCTTGCCATTAACTGCATACTCTCTCCTGACATTCAACCTCCCACAGTGTAGCACCTCATACTTGCTTGGCTTAAACTTCATCTGCCATTACCCACCCATTTCTGCAGCTGATATCCCACATATTCTAACAGCATTCCCCACTGGCTGCAACTCCTCCAATGTTGGTGTCGTCGGCAAACTTAAGGGGCTGTCCCATTTGGGCGACTTAATCCACGAGTTCTGACGAGTTTGCCTTCGACTCATACTCGCAGCATGGTCGACACGATGTCATAGGAGGTTTTGTAACTCTCCTTCATGCTCGAGAGTAGTTCCCGTGTACTTGAGGCCTCAGCTAGGTCCGCGAGTAAAGAAAGGTCGTCATGGAAAAAATCGATACTTTTTTTACTCGTAGGTTTAGTCGTAGTAGGTCGGCATGTTAGTCGTAGGTAATCGAGGATAGTCGAAGGTAGTCGTAGATAGTCTTCATCATAGTTGAAGGGAGGTCGAAGGAGATCAAAGGAGGTCATCTTCACTCTCCACTATTCGGTGCCCAATTTTCCCGAAGTTAGTTGTAGCTAGTCGTAGCTAGTCGAAGCTAGTCTTCAACATAGTCGAAGGAGGTCTTCAACATGACATTTTTTCAAACTATCCTAAACTCTTCTAAACTCGCCAATTAGGTCGCCCAAGTGGGACAACCCTTTTACTCACAAATCTATCTACATTTACAAGTAGATCATGTCTATATATTACAAACAGCAGAGGTGTCAGCGCTGGTCATAGACCTCTAGCCAGAATATCTACCTTCCACCACAACCCCTGCAGTCTTTCTGGTGATGATGTGTACACAAGGTACTAACATACAAATGCAGTCCAGGTGAATGACCTACATGTTTTGAGGAATGGTCACTTACTAAAATGTTGACTTGGTTTCTCTCTATGCAGATGCTGCCTGACCAGCTGACTGTTTCCAACATTTCTACTCTCATTCCAGATTTCCGGCATCAGCAGTTTTTAATGTTGAAATTATTCTCTCTTAAATGTTGCACTATGATCTTTCACCAATTTATGCTCACTAGAAAATGTAGATGCATTTGGTAGACATGCACTTCCAGCATACACAAACCACAGATGACTTTTTATGCCTCGGTAATGTTCCATTCAAGACACGGGTGTCTGATTCTTCATATATGTTTTTTGACTTTGATCAGACTGTTGGATGCAGCATGAACAAGCTTAGTTTGCTACCAAAGTATTTCGAGGTGCTCGACATAACAGAAGAAGTAATTATTGCATGCCATAGACAGCTGGGCCGACAATGCTTAGTTCACATTTAAAGAAAAGGAAAAGTTGCTATTAAAGGAATACTAAACTCTAAGTGTTCATTTATAGATCCAAAAAGGAAGAAAGGAAGATCCAAAAAGGAAGAAAGATTCTAAGGGGAGTAGGAGGCAACCGCGGCTCACAAGAGAAGTTAGGGATAGAATAAAACTAAAAGAAAAGATGTATAACACAGCAAAGATTAGCCGGAAGCCAGAGGATTGGGAAAGTTTCATAGGACAACAGAAGGAAACAAAACGGGCAATACGGGTTGAAAAGATGAAGTACGAAGGGAAGCTGGCCAGGAATATAAAGAAGGACAGTAAAAGCTTCTTTAGATATGTGAAGGGAAAAAGAGTAGCAAAGTCAAATGTGGGTCCTTTGAAGGCAGACACAGGTGAAATAATTATGGGCCACAAGGAAATGGTAGAAGAGTTGAATAGGTACTTTGGATCTGTCTTCACTAAGGAAGACACAAACAATCTCCCAGATGTACTGGAGGACAGAAGATATAAGGGGGTAGAGGAACTGAAATAAATTTTCATTAGTATTGGGTAGGCTAATGGGACTGAAGGATGATAAGTGCCCTGGGCCTGATGGTCTGCATCCCAGGGTCCTCAGGGAGGTGGCTCTTGAAATAGTGGACACATTGGTGATCATTTTCCAATGTTCAATAGATTCAGGATCAGTTCCTGTGGGTTGGAGGATAGCTAATGCTATCCCATTTTCAAGAAAGGAGCGAGAGAGAAAACAGGGAATTACAGACCAATTAGCCTGACTTCGATGGTGGGAAAGATGCTGGAGTCAATTATTAAAGAGGTAATAATGAGGCATTTGGATAGCAGTAAAAGGATTAGTCCAAGTCAACATGGATTTATGAAAGGGAAATCATGCTTGACTTATCTTCTGGAATTTTTTGGGGATGGACAAGTAAAATGGATGAAGGGGTGCCAGTGGATGTAGTGTATCTAGACTTTCAGAAAGCCTTTGATATGGTCCCCCACAGGAGACTGGTGACTAAAATTAGAGCACATGGTATTGGGGGTAGGGTGTTGACATGGATAGAAAATTGGTTGGCAGACCGGAAGCAAAGAGTAGGAGTGAACCGGTCCTTTTCAGAATGGCAGGCAGTAGCGAGCGGAGTGCCGCAAAGCTCGGTGTTGGGGTCGCAACTGTTTACCATATATATTAATGATTTGAAGAGGGAATTAGGAGCAACACTAGCAAGTTTGTGGATGACACAAAGCTGGGTGGCAGTTGGAACTGTGAAGAGGATGTTAGGAGGTTGCAGGGTGACCTGGACAGGTTGAGTGAGTGGGCAGATGCGTGGCAGATGCAGTATAATATAAATAAATGTGAGGTTATCCACTTTGGCGGCAAAAACAAGGGGGCAGATTATTATCTCAATGGGGTTAGGTTAGGTACGGGGGAGGTGCAGCGAGACCTGGGCGTCCTTGTACACCGGTCACTGAAAGATGGCGTGCAGGTACAGCAGGCAGTGAAGAAAACTAATGGAATGTTGGCCTTCATAACAAGAGGATTTCACTATAGGAGTAAAGAGGTTCTTCTGCAGTTGTATTGGGCTCTGGTGAGACCACATCTGGGGTATTGTATACAGCTTTGGTCTCCTAATTTGAGGAAGGACATCCTTGTGATTGAGGCAGTGCAGCGTAGATTCACGAGATTGATTGCTGGAATGGCGGGACTGTCATATGAGGAAAGATTGAAAAGACTAGGCTTATATTCACTGGAGTTTAGAAGGATGAGGGGGTTTTATAGAAACATATGAAATTATAAAAGGACTGGACAAGCTAGATGCAGGGAAAATGTTCCCAATGTTGGGTGAGTCCAGAACCAGGGGCCACAGTCTTAGAATAAAGGGGAGGTTATTTAAGACTGAGGTGAGAAAAACCTTTTTCACCCAGAGAGTTGTGAATTTATGGAATTCCCTGCCACAGAGGGTAGTGGAGGCCAAGTCACTGGATGGATTTAAGGGAGAGTTAGATAGAGTTCTAGGGGCTAGTGGAGTCAAGGGATATGGGGAGAAGGCAGGCACGGGTTATTGAAAGGGGACGATCAGCCATGATCACAATGAATGGCGGTGCTGGCTCGAAGGGCCGAATGGCCTCCTCCTGCACCTATTTTCTATGTTTCTATGTAGATCGGAATTCACAGAAACAAGTTTGCAAGACCCTTCTAACTGTGAGAAATATTAGGTTCACAGATCTCCCATCAGTCTGCCCTTCAGTGCAGCAGACTGTGGTACATACATAGACATTTTCAGCACTTTTGTAAAGAGTTATTCTCTTATACCTGAGAAATCCTGAACTGTCACTCCGATGTACAAAAAGTCTCCATTAAGATCTTCAATACTATATCGGCCGATTAATTCCGTTGCAGCCTTAGCGTTGAATACTACCGTTGCTAATCCATTTACCATCTGATGAAAATCAAAGTTTGTTAACTTTATCTTAATACTGTACCAAAGCTTCCAAAGAAAACTAAGCTTTAACCTGTTTACTGCCAAGATATATTTACACTTGTATACTGTGACCTCTAACGGTCTGTTTCTCAATCAAGTTGGTATTTGGTCTGATGAGAACTTCCATATGGTGGCATTTCCATATACCAGCTGCCTTTGATCTTCTTGGTGATCGGGGTCAAGGTTTGAAGTTAGTGCACAGCATAAGGTGAACATTAAAATAAATATGTATCTTTATACACAGTTATGTCTCGGTTTATTCCCTTATTCCACTTTCCTACCTCATTATATTGTTTAATGCAGTTCTTTAAGTTCTGAAACTGTAAAGCCAACATGTTTTAAACCAATGACATATGCTTCAGGGGCTGAGACAAACTGAAATAAATAACACGAATTTCTGTTATGTCCTAAGTCAGTTTAAAAAATGCAAATAATGTGATCTGGGGCATCTGGAGTATTTATTCTCCTTTCCACATATCTGTCAATATTTATTTTTGCTCTCTCTCTCTGATCAGTTTGTACTGCACGACTAAATATGTGCAGCCATTCAAAAGCCCCTGTATTATATTCCTGAGATTCAAACTTGGTTGCACAGAAATCAAAATCGATGGCCGTGAGGAATTTTACTGTTTATCATCATTTTCTTACCGTAACCATTCGTGCGGCATTGGGAATTAACTGCTTGTTACCATCTTTGTCAAGAATTCCAAAACGAACAAAGACATTTGCAAATGATACTATTTTTTCATAGAAATACCTGTGAAAATATGCAAAAGCATTTGCTTAATTATGGAAATAAGTAATGTGGTTTGCAAAAACGACCAACTTTCAGTATTTAGATTTTCATTTGGAGTTGTGAAAAGCAAGGGAAGAGATTGGTGAGGCCTTGTCCGATATTTTTATATCTTCATTGGTCACGAGTGATGTACTGGAAGACTGGAGGTTGGCTAATGTTGCAATTTTAGTGATGGAATCATGGAATCAGACAGCACGGAAACAGGTCCAAATCATCCAAGCTGACCAAGATGTCCTCTATGCTGGTTCCATTTGCCTCCTTTGACCCATATTTAAGAAGGGCTGCAAGTATAAGCCAGGGAACAACAGACTGGGGAGATTTATGTCACAGACAGGAAAGTTCATTTTTAGTTTTAGTTTTAGAGATATATCATGGAAACAGTCCCTTTGGTCCACTGTCCACGCTGGTATGTTTACACTTGTTCTATGTCATCCCACTTTCACATCCACTCCCTACACTCGAGGTGCAATTTAAAGCAACCATTTAACTTACAAACCCGCACAACTTTAGGATCTAGGAGGAAACCACAGCATCTGGAGAAAACCCACATGATCATAGGGAGAACATGCAAACTCCACACAGACAGCACACATAGTCATGATCGAAATTGGGTCTCTGGCACTGTGAGGCAGCAACTCTGCAACTGTACCACAGTGCTGCCCTGTTACTGGAAGAGATTCTGAAGGGCAGGATATATTCTCATTTGGAAAAGCAAGAGCTGATTAGGGATAATCAGCATTACTTTGTTCGTGGGAGGTCACATCTTACAATTTTGGCTGAGTTTCTGAGGAAG
The DNA here is from genome assembly GCF_010909765.2 of Amblyraja radiata. Lineage (NCBI taxonomy): Eukaryota > Metazoa > Chordata > Chondrichthyes > Rajiformes > Rajidae > Amblyraja > Amblyraja radiata. The sequence goes on from NC_045987.1 coordinate 27,661,710, forward strand.
AGAAATGACAAGGAGAGGGCAGTGAACATTGTCTACATGGAATTTAGCAAGGCCTTTACCAAGGTCCCATGTGGTAAACTGGACAGGTTAAAATACATGAGATTCGAGGTGAGACAGCAAAATTGATACAAAAATCAAACAGATGCCTCCTCTCACCAAACCATTTTTGTATCATGGAGATCCCTCCTCATGCCTCATGGTTGTTCATTATACACATTGGAATAAATTGCAAGTGGCATGATTTTGTAAATTTATAGATGACACCAAAGTTGATGGGAGAGTGTACAGTGAAGATAGGTTTGAGATCAACTGGAAAAGTGGACGAGGGAATGATTGATGGAATTTAACTCAGACAAGTGCAATGTGATGTGTTTTGGGGAGCCAGGATATACATAGTGAACAGCAGGGCTCTGGGGGGGTGTTATTGAACAGCAACATTTTAGGGTACATGTATATATTTCCCAGAAAGTGGCAACACAGATAGACAAAGTGGTGAATGTAGCATTTGTTATGCTTGCGATATCGAGTGATGCAATGTGTGTGAGAGTTGGAACGTCATGTTGCAATTATACAAATCGTAGGTTTAGTTGCACTTGGAATATTGTGGCAGTTCTGGTCATCATGCTATCGGACAGATGCGATGAATCTAGAGAAGATGCAAAATAAATTCACGTTGCTCAAATGGTGTCTGGACTGTAATGCTTGAGTTATAAGGAGAGATTGGGCAGGTTGAGCCTCTTTTTCCTGGAGCAAAGGAGGCAGAGGTGTTACATCCATCTATCCTTAAACATCCTGGGCATTTAAACTCGAACGCCTAGGAACGAAGGAGGTATTAAATGGTTTGGACATACATGTAGATGGCTTGGTGAGTAAGTTTGCTGACAACACCAATATTGGAGGAATTGCAGGCAGTGAGGAACGGTGTCAGTATTTAAAATAAGATATAGATCAGCTGCAAAAATGGGTGGAGAAATGGTAGATGGAGTTTAACCGAGCAAGTGTGAGATATTGCACTTTGGGAGGTTGAATGTAAGGGGAAAGTATACAGTTAATGGCAAGACCCATAACAGCAATGATGAGCAGAGTGATCTTAGATTCCAGGTTCATAGCTCATTGATGGTGCCAGCATGTACATCAGGTGGAAAAGAGAGCATATGTTATGCTTGAGTTCATCCATAAGGGCATTGAGTATAAGAGTCAGGAAGTCAGGATGCAGCTCTCTTGGGCTTTTGTTAGGCCACATTTCGAGTACTGTGTGCAGTTTTGATCACACCATTACAGGACAGATGTGGAGGCTTTGGAAAGGGTGCAGAGGAGGTTTACAGAATACTGACTGGATTAGAGGGTTTAAACTACAGGGAGAGACTGGATAAACTTGGATTGTTTTCTCTGGAAGGCTGGATGTTGAGGGGAGACTTGATAGAAGTATATAAAATTATGTGAAGCATAGATTGGGTAGACAGTCAGAACCTTTCCCCAGGATGAAAATATCCATTACGAGATGGCATAAGAGGGGGATGCTTTTATAGAGAGGGGTGGGGGCCTGGAACACATTGCCTGGGGTGGTGGTAGAGGCAGATATGATAGTAGCTTCTAAGATGCTTTTTGTATTGGAACATGGGTGTACAGGGAATAGAGAGATATGGATCATGTACAGGCAGATGAGATCAGTTTAACTCGGCATCATGATCAGCACAAACATTGTGGTCTGAAGGGCATGTTCCTGTGCCGTACTATTCTATGTTCTATGAGGTTACCAAGGGTGGTGGACACCACCCGGTCTATCATGGGTACTGACCTCACCATCAATAAAGGGATCGATAGAAGGCACTGCCTTCCAGCATCATCAAAAACCCACACCACCCTGGCCACACTTTCGTTCCATTCCTACCAACAGGAGAAGGTATAAGGGCCTGAAAACCATGACCAACAAGTAAAAGAATAGCTTCTTCCCAACTAGTCATGGGCATGATCCCAGAGGATTTAAGAGGAGCTGGTGTTGTTCCTTTGTTTACTAAAGTAGACAGAATCCAGGTAATTATAGGCCAGTGAGCCTTAAGCCATTGGAGACGATTCTTTGGGATAGGATCTACTCACAAATGGCAGAATGGGCTAATTAGAGACAGTCAGCGTGGCTTTGTACACCGCAGGTCATGTCTAACTTGATCGAGTTTTTTGAGAAGGTGACAAAGGAGGTAGGGCGATGAATGGTGTTTCTATAGATTTAAAGCCTGATCCAGAAGATTAAGATTCATGGGATTAACAGTGACTTGATCATATAGATTCAGAACTGGTTTACTGATAGAAGACAGAGGGTTATATGCTAGAGGGACATATGCTGAGAGAATGGAGCAGCTGGGCTTGTACACTCTGGAGTTTAGAAGGATGAGAGGGTATCTCATTGAAACATATAAGATTGTTAAGGCTTACAACCTGAAGGTGGCCGGTTCGAATCCTGCTTGGAGTGTGTACTGTCGTTGTGTCCTTGGGCAAGACACTTCACCTACCTTTGCCTGGGACTAGAGACGGAAATTAACTACTGATTGGCTACAATCTCGCATATTTACATGCAAATGTTCATTAATATGCACTGTCCCTATAAACAAATTATTATATTATTATTATTATTATTAAGGGCAGGAAACATGTTCCCGATGTTGGGGGAGTCCAGAACCAGGGGCCATAGTTTAAGAATAAGGAGTAAGCCATTTAGAACGGAGACGAGGAAACACTTTTTCTCACAGAGAGTGGTGAGTCTGTGGAATTCTCTGCCTCAGAGGGCGGTGGAGGCTGGTTCTCTGGATGCTTTCAAGAGAGAGCTTGATAGGGCTCTTAAAAATAGCAGAGTCAGGGGATATGGGGAGAAGGCAGGAACGGGGTACTGATTGGGGATGATCAGCCATGATCACATTGAATGGCGTGTTGGTTCGAAGGGCCAAATGGCCTCCTCCTGCACCTATTATCTATTGGTTGTGGTGGACAGACAACATTCCGGCTGGAGGTCTGTGACCAGTGAAGTTCTGCAGGAATCTATGGTGGGACCTCTGCTGTTTCTGATATATAAAGTGACTTGGATATGAACATAAATAGATGGACATAAATCACCCCCTAGTGATGACCGCTTCTCCCATCTCCAACGGACCCCCTCCTCTTGAGCTCTCCCTCATGGCCATCTACCTGCTTTAGACCTTCTTATTTTAAACTGCCGGCAGGACATCAACCGCCTCAACCTCTCCACTTCCCTTTCTCACTCTAACCTCTCCCCCCCTGAACGCGCAGCTCTCCACTCACTCTGCAACAACCCCGACTAGGTGATCAAACCTGCCGTCAAGGGAGATGCTGTGGTAGTCTGGTGCCAACTCTTAGACATCTCCTACTACTTATCCTTGGACCATGACTCCACAGGCGAGCACCAGGCCATTATCTTAAACACTATCACTGGCTTCATCACTTCCGGCTCCCTGCCCTCCCAAGCCTCCAACCTCATCGTTCCCCAGCCCCGCACGGCTCGATTTTACCTTCTCCCCAAAATCTACAAAGCTGACTGTCCTGGCAGACCCATTGTTTCTGCTTGTTCTTGTCCCACCAAACTTATTTCCACATACCTCGACTCCATCCTATCCCCCCTGGTCAAATTCCTCCCTACCTATGTCCAAGACACCTCACACGCTCATCGTCTCCTCCATGACTTCTGTTTTACAGGCCTCCACTCCTTCATCTTCACCATGGATGTTCAGTCACTCTACACCTCCATCCCCCACCAGGTCTCCCCTTTTGACTTTCCGCTGAGACCACTCCCTACGTTACCCCCTTGTCAATTTGTCCCTTCCCACCCAAACCACCCCCTCCCCTGGTACTTTTCCTTGCAACTGCAAGAAATGCTACACTTGTCGCTTTACATACCCCCTCTACTCCATCCAAGGACCCAAGCAGTCTTTCCAGATAAGGCCGAGGTTCACCTGCACCTCCTCCACCTCATCTATTGCATCCGCTGTTCTAGGTGTCAACTGCTCTACATCGGTGAGACCAAGCGCAGGCTTGCCGATCGCTTCGCCCAACACCTCCGCTCAGTTCGCATTAAGCAACCTGATCTCCTGGTGGCTCAGCACTTCAACTCCCTCTCCCATTCCGAATCCGACCTTTCTGTCCCGAGCCTCCTCCATGGCCAGAGTGAGTCCCACCGCAAATTGGAGGAGCAGCACTTCATATTTCGCTTGGGTAGTTTACATTCCAGCGGTATGAACATTGAGTTCTCCAATTTCAGGTAGTCCTTGCTTTCTCTCTCCTTCCCCCCCCCCCCCCCCCCCCCCCCCCAGAATGATATGTGGATTAGGGAGTATTAGGTACAGGGAGAGGTTGGATAGACTTGTTTTTACTTGTTTTCTCTGGAACGCCAGATGTTGCAGGAAAATGTCATAGAGATATTAAAAATTATGAGAGGTGTAGATAGGGTAAACAGGCAAAATATTTTTCCCAGGATAGAAAAATCAAATGGCAGAGTGCATAACCTTAAGGTGAGAGGGGCAACGTTTAAAGGAAACGTGCAGAGCAAATGTTTTACACAGAGGGTGGTACGTGCCTGGAACACATTGCTAGGGGTGGCTTTAGTTTTAGAGATACAGCATGGAAACAGGCCCTTTGGCCCATCGTATCCATGCTGACCATCGATCACCCATTCACACTAGTTCCATGTTATTCCACTATCGCACACATTCTCTACACACTAGGGGGCAATCTACAGAGGCCAATTCACTTACAAATCCGCACATCTTTGGGTTGTGGGGGGAAACTCCGGCACTGCTAGTCACCTGCAATGCAGTCACAGGGAGAATGTGCTGACTGCTCACACATAGACAACACCAGAGGTCAAGAATGAACCCGGGTCTACCAGCTTCATCACTGGGCCGCCCTAGAGCTGTTCCCTTGTGCCGATATGATAGTGGCATTTTAGATAGGAGTTTATGATAGTGACTTTTAGATAGGCGTATGGATATGTAGGGCATTCAGGTATATCGATTATGATCAGGGAGATAGGATTTGGTCTTGGCATCATGTTCAGCACAGACATTGTGAGGCAGAGGGTCTGTTCTTGTGCTGTACTGTTCCATGTTCTAACCATCAGGCTCTTGAACACTAGATGGGACCTGTACAGAAAGGATGGGTTGCACTTGAACCCGAGGGGGACCAATATCCTGGCGGGGAAATTTGCAAAGGCCACTGGGGATACTTTAAACTAGAATGGTTGGGGCGAGGGACTCAAATAGAGAAAGCTAGTAGACAGAATGGGAGGCAGGAAGCAGAAAAGGGAAGCACTCGGACCCAAGAGGAGAAAGAAAAAAAAGGAAATAAACAGAGAATAAGAGATGGGGGGTTTCTAAAATGTGCATATTTTAATGCTAGGAGCATTGTAAGAAAGGTGGATGAGCTTAGAGTCTGGATAGACAACTGGAAGTATGATAGAAACATAGAAACATAGAAATTAGGTGCAGGAGTAGGCCATTCGGCCCTTCGAGCCTGCACCGCCATTCAATATGATCATGGCTGATCATCCAACTCAGTATCCCGTACCTGCCTTCTCTCCATACCCTCTGATCCCCTTAGCCACAAGGGCCACATCTAACTCCCTCTTAAATATAGCCAATGAACTGGCCTCGACTACCCTCTGTGGCAGGGAGTTCCAGAGATTCACCACTCTCTGTGTGAAAAAAAGTTCTTCTCATCTCGGTTTTAAAGGATTTCCCCCTTATCCTTAAGCTGTGACCCCTTGTCCTGGACTTCCCCAACATCGGGAGCAATCTTCCTGCATCTAGCCTGTCCAACCCCTTAAGAATTTTGTAAGTTTCTATAAGATCCCCTCTCAATCTCCTAAATTCTAGAGAGTATAAACCAAGTCTATCCAGTCTTTCTTCATAAGACAGTCCTGACATCCCAGGAATCAGTCTGGTGAACCTTCTCTGCACTCCCTCTATGGCAATAATGTCCTTCCTCAGATTTGGAGACCAAAACTGTACGCAATACTCCAGGTGTGGTCTCACCAAGACCCTGTACAACTGCAGTAGAACCTCCCTGCTCCTATACTCAAATCCTTTTGCTATGAAAGCTAACATACCATTCGCTTTCTTCACTGCCTGCTGCACCTGCATGCCCACTTTCAATGACTGGTGTACCATGACACCCAGGTCTCGCTGCATCTCCCTGATGTTGTGGCATGGTTGCAGGAGGGCTGTGATTGGAAACTAAATATTCCAGGATTTCGTTGCTTCAGGTGTGATAGAATTGGAGGGGCAAGAGGTGGAGGTGTTGCATTGCTAGTCAGGGAAGATATTACAGCAGTGCTTTGGCAGGATAGATTGGAGGGCTCATCTAGGGAGGCTATTTGGGTGGAACTGAGAAGTGGGAAAGGTGTAGCAACACTTATAGGGGTGTATTATAGGCCGCCAAATGGGGAACGAGAATTGGAAGAGCAAATATGTAAGGAGATAGCAGATATTAGTAGTAAGCACAAGGTAGTGATTGTGGGAGATTTCAACTTTCCACACATAGACTGGGAAACACAATCTGTAAATGGGCTGGATGGTTTGGAGTTTGTAAAATGTGTGCAGGATAGTTTTTTGCAGCAATACATAGAGGTACCTACTAGAGGAGGGGCAGTGCTGGACCTCCTGTTAGGAAATGAGACGGGACAGGTGGCGGAGGTATGCGTTGGGGAGCACTTTGGGTCCAGTAATCACAATACCATTAGTTTCAATATAATTATGGAGAAGGTCAGAACTGGACCTAGGGTTGAGATTTTTGATTGGAGAAAGGCTAACTTTGATGAGATGCGAGATGATTTAAAAGGAGTGAACTGGGACATTTTGTTTTATGGGAAAGATGTAGAAGAGAAATGGTGGACATTTAAAGGGGAAATTTTAAGAGTACAGAATCTTTATGTTCCTGTTCGGTTGAAAGGAAACAGTAAAAATTGGAAAGAGCCCTGGTTTTCAAGGGAAATTGGACATCTTGTTCGGAAAAAGAGGGAGATCTACAATAATTATAGGCAGCATGAAGTAAATGAGTTGCTTGAGGAGTATAAGGAATGTAAAAAGAATCTTAAGAAATAAATTAGAAAAGCTAAAAGAAGGTATGAGGTTGCTTTGGCAAGTAAGGTGAAAGTAAATCCAAAGGGTTTCTACAGCTATATTAAAAGCAAAAGGATAACGAGGGATAAAATTGGTCCATTGGAGAGACAGAGTGGACAGCTATCTGCAGAGCCAAAAGAGATGGGGGAGATATTGAACAATTTCTTTTCTTCGGTATTCACCAAGGAGAAGGATATTGAATTATGTGAGGTAAGGGAAACTAGTAGAGTAGCTATGGATACTATGAGTTTCAAAGTAAAAGAAGTACTGACACTTTTGAAAAATATAAAAGTGGATAAGTCTCCAGGTCCTGACAGGATATTCCCTAGGACATTGAGGGAAGTTAGTGTAGAAATAGCCGGGGCTATGACAGAAATATTTCAAATGTCATTAGAAACGGGAATAGTCCCCGAGGATTGGCGTACTGCGCATGTTGTTCCATTGTTTAAAAAGGGTTCTAAGAGTAAACCTAGCAATTATAGACCTGTTAGTTTGACTTCAGTGGTGGGCAAATTAATGGAAAAGATACTTAGAGATAATATATATAAGCATCTGGATAAACAGGGTCTGATTAGGAACAGTCAACATGGATTTGTGCCTGGAAGGTCATGTTTGACTAATCTTCTTGAATTTTTTGAAGAGGTTACTAGGGAAATTGACGAGGGTGAAGCAGTGGATGTTGTCTATATGGATTTTAGTAAGGCCTTTGACAAGGTTCCTCATGGAAGGTTGGTTAAGAAGGTTCAACTGTTGGGTATAAATGCAGGAATAGCAAGATGGATTCAACAGTGGCTGAATGGGAGAAGCCAGAGGGTAATGGTGGATGGCTGTTTGTCGGGTTGGAGGCAGGTGACTAGTGGGGTGCCTCAGGGATCTGTGTTGGGTCCTTCATGCTGATAAATGTGAGGTGCTACACCTTGGCAGGACAAATCAAAATAGGACGTACATGGTAAATGGTAGGGAATTGAAGAATACAGTTGAACAGAGGGATCTGGGAATAGCCGTGCATAGTTCCTTGAAGGTGGAATCTCATATAGATAGGGTGGTAAAGAAAGCTTTTGGCATGCTAGCCTTTATAAATCAGAGCATTGAGTATAGAAGCTGGGATGTAATGTTAAAATTGTACAAGGCATTGGTGAGACCAAATCTGGAGTATGGTGTACAATTTTGGTCGCCCAATTATAGGAAGGATGTCAACAAAATAGAGAGAGTACAGAGGAGATTTACTAGAATGTTGCCTGGGTTTCAACAACTAAGTTACAGAGATAGGTTGAATAAGTTAGGTCTTTATTCTCTGGAGCGCAGAAGGTTAAGGGGGGACTTGATAGAGGTCTTTAAAATGATGAGAGGGATAGACAGAGTTGATGTGGACAAGCTTTTCCCTTTGAGAATAGGGAAGATTCAAACAAGAGGACATGACTTCAGAATTAAGGGACAGAAGTTTAGGGGTAACATGAGGGGGAACTTCTTTACTCAGAGAGTGGTAGCGGTGTGGAATGAGCTTCCAGTGGAAGTGGTGGCGGCAGGTTCGTTGGTATCATTTAAAAATAAATTGGATAGGCATATGGATGAGAAGGGAATGGAGGGTTATGGTATGAGTGCGGCAGGTGGGACTAACGGAAAAATGTTGTTCGGCATGGACTTGTAGGGCCGAGATGGCCTGTTTCCGTGCTGTAATTGTTATATGGTTATATGGTTACTACAAAAACAATAGCTAAACAATGAACTATCTTTGGTTGCACTAAGGACTTTGGGCTTTTTTGCATTACTATTCGGGGTATGTTTAATATATGACATCTATGCGCATTGTGTTTATAGGTCTGATATAATAATAATAAATTTTATTTGTGGGCGCCTTTCAAAAGTCTCAAGGACACCTTACAGAATTTAACAAGAGTAAAAAACATATAATCGGAGTAAAATAAATAATAAAGACATCACCAATACACAAATTAAAGACAGAATTCGATCCAAAGACAAAAAAATCAAAAACACAATGTGAAGAGAGAGCAGCGGCAGCTAAACTGCACCAGCGTCCACTCTCCGTTCCGACAGCCATCTTGGACACAAACTAAAATAATCACTTACACACAAAAATCATCCCCCCACAATGGTTACCACTGTGGGGGAAGGCACAATGTCCAGTCCCCATCCCCAGTTCTCCCAAAGTCAGGCCTATTGAGGCCTCCGCTATTGCCTCTACGGAGGCCCGATGTTCCTGGCCGTTCTCGCCGGGTGCTGTTGCCCCGGCATCGGGATAGTCCTCTAAGCGGCTGGGCCTCCTGGAACGGCCGCTTCCTTACCGGAGACCGCGGCTTCCGAAGCCGACAAGGCCGCGCCGGTTTGGAGCTCCAAGGCTCCCGATGTTGAAGTCGGCGCCCTCCGCTCCGCAGACCCGCAGCCCGGAGGTGTTGAACTCGGCAGTCACAGCTCACCGGAGCTCCAGCGCGTCGATCCAGCGCGGCGACCCAGGCAAGGCATCGCCCGCTCCGCTCCGCGATAGCACTCCAGCGCTGTGCCGCCACCGAAGCCGAGGTGCTGGGCGGTCCCCGCCAGGAAACGCTGGTAGGCCACGAGGACGGGTCGACGGGGCAGCCCGGAGAAAAAGCTGCCTCACCGACCAGGTAGGGACCTAGAAATATAGCTACCCCCTTCCCCCCACATTAAAAAGTCTATTTCTCCCACAAACAAAACACAGGACTCACTAGAACTACAAAAAAAAGTGAATTAAACGTTCCCCAAGATGGCTCCTCCCCCGTCTGTTACAAGTAAGAATTTTATGGCTGATGTCAGCACATATGACAATAAAACACTCTTGACTTAGAGGTTTTGAGAATTATGAGAGACATAAATTGGGTAGATAATCACAGTGTTTATCCCAGGGTTGAGGAGACTAAAACTATAGGGCATGGGTTTAAATTAAGACAGAAAATATTTAAAGGGGATGCATGAGCATATTTTTCACATAGAGGGTGGTGGGTATGTAGAACAAGCTGCAAGAGGAGGTAGAGGAGGCAGGTACAATTACAATGTTTGAAAGATATTTAGACAGGTACATGATAGGAAAGGTTGAGAGAGGTACACAGGAAAATGGGATTAGCATCAAGTCTCTCTAGTGGCAGCATGCTGTAAGGTTGCATATCGCTTGCTCCCTTGACTTTTAACCCCTTGCTACCATTCTTTCACTATTACTTGATTTCAAAACACGGAATAACCTCTTTTAAAGTGTTGATAACACTTTTATACACTTCAACCGTGCAAAGGATGGAGACAAGAGGAAAAAAAACTTCTCCAAAGAATGATCGTGGTGAAGGCGCGGCTTCTGGTTCAAGTACCTTAGAAGCAATATCGAAAATGAGTGAAGAATGAATAGAAGATTCTGCGGTTTGGAAGAAATGATGAAAGAAGTTTGGAGCAAATTGAAGGAAGTTCAAGACAAGTTGATTGTGTTGCAAGATGAATCTCGTGAACAGAAGGATCAAATTGCCAACTTGCTAATCTTGGGACAGGAAAGAGATTCGAAGATTGAAACACTGGAACGGAAAATGATTGAAAACTCCCGGGCACTCGAGCAATACAAGACTAAAAACATGGACCTGGAAAATAGAAGCCGTCGGCAGAATCTGCGAATTGTTGCTTTGCCTGAAGGTCAGAAAGGTGACAATACTATAAATTATGTCTCTAGAATGTTAAAGGAGACTTTCGACATAGAATAGTTTGGAAATCTTCCAATTTTTGATAACGCACACAGGGTTTGGAGAAAAACCGGTTTCAAAGACAAACCGAGACATCTGATTGTTCGGTTTCACTTTTTGCAGATGAAGGAAAATATCCTCTGAGCATCAAAAAAGTTGGGCATGGTTGAATTTGAAGAATGCAAGTTTCGGATTCTTCCTCACTACAGCCGTGAGCTTATGGGACTAAGAGTGCCTTTCTATAAGGTAATGTCCGAGTTATTTAAGAAGCAGCTACACCCTGCTCTGCTCTACCCAGCCAGACTGAGAATACGACTCCCTGATGGTAACAGCCGATTCTTTAACGATCCGCAAGACGCCTCCCGCTTTCTGAAGGCTTATTAAGATCCTGCCGGTATCCCTTGAACTTACAATTTACCCGACATCCCTGGGACTGGGGGTGGACAATGATTAATGTGTGTGTACTAGACAGGGCTGTCCTTTAAGTCCTTTATTGTTTGATATCGCTTTGGAACCTTTGGCCACCGCTATTAGGGAATCCCATAATATTTTTGGTATTGTCCGTGAGAATTAAGACATATAAGATATCTCTCTATGCAGATGATCTGTTATTATTTATCTCTGACCCAGAGAAATCTATTCCTACAATAGTAGCACTACTTAATTAATTTAATAGTTTTTCTGGTTATAAACTAAATCTTAGTAAGAGTGAGCTTTTTCCATTAAACAATCAAATTTCGAATTATGGACAGCTTCCATTTAGATTGACTACCGATTGTTTTACTTATTTAGGCATTAAGATTACCAAGAAACACAAGGATCTATTTAAAGCCAATTTTACGCCCTTAATTGACCACATCAGACAACAGTTTACTAAATGGTCACCAATGTCCTTATCCCTAATCGGCCGAATCAGTGCTATTAAAATGTTTATCCTGCCTAAATTCTTGTATTTATTTCAGATTATACCAATTTTTATTTCTAAATTTTTTTGATATTATTGACTCACAAATGTCTTCATATATATAGCAGAATAAAAATCCCAGACTAAGTAAAAAATATTTACAGAAATCAAAAAAAGACGGTGGTTTAGCACTGCCGAACCTTAGCTTTTATTATTGGGCAGTTAATGCTCGTTATTTAATGTTTTGGACAAAAGATTTAGAAGATACCCAATGCCCAGGATGGATAAATCTTGAAAGTGAAAGTTATCATTGGCATCTATCCTAGGGGCCTTACCTTTCACAATTACGAGATTGAATAAATATACGATTAACCCAATAATGAGACACACATTGCGAATATGGTTTCAATTTCGTAAGTTTTTTGGATTGTATGATTTTATCTTATCGAGTCCTTTCATATTTAATATTTTCTTCCAAGTACTGATCAAGCCTTTCTGTTATGGAAGAGGAAGGGATTAGCAGTTTTTCGTGATTTGTTTTTGGATAGTTGTTTTATGTCTTTTGAACAACTCTCTAATAAATATAATCTACCTAATTCACATATTTACAAATTAGACATTTTCTGAAGGCTACTCTACCTTCTTTTCCGTTACCACATCAAAGCGAAATCTCAGAAAAAAATTTACATTTGAACCCTGATCATAAAAGTTTAATAACGACTATTCATGAGTTGATTTTGAAATTACAAGTAGGCACATCTCATAAAATTAAGAATGACTGCGAAAGAGAACTTCAAATTTCTCTACCTATAGAGAAATGGGAGAGGATTCTTCAATTAGTTACTACCTCTTCAATGTGTGCAAGACACGCTCTGATACAATTCAAGGTGGTTCACAGAGCTCATATGTCAAAAGATAAGTTAGCTCGTTTTTATGGTCATATAAATCCGACCTGTGACAGATGTAATTCTGAAGTGGCTTCACTGACTCATATGTTTTGGTCTTGACCACTTTTGGAAAAATATTGGAAATAAATTTTTGATACTATTTCTGTAGTTTTAGGTATTGATTTACAACCTCATCCTATTACTACAATTTTTGGGCTACCAATGTTAGATTCTACTCATCTGTCCCGTTCAGCCCATCGGTTGATTGCTTTTACTACATTAATTGCCAGAATATCTATTTTATTTAAATGGAAAGACTCTAATCCTCCGACCACACTCCATTGGTACTCTGAAACGATATCATGTTTAAATTTAGAAAAAATTAGGAGTGACATTAACCCTTGGTTAAATTCGATAGGACTTGGGGAAGCTTTATTCAATATTTTCACACAATATAAATTATTTCCTCTCCAAACGTTATAATAATTCTCTTACCTTTATACGGTGGAACGGACTTGACGACAAACAGGGACCTAAATTGTTGAAATTCTTTGCAGCCCAAATTTTGTTTTGCTTATTTTAGTTTAGGAGGTTTTGTTTTTCTCTTTTTTCTCTTTTTTTCTTTTTTTTTCTTTTTATCTTTTTGTTTTTATATATAGAAGTTCTCTTTTAAACACTTAACTATATTTACATAGAGACCAGGAGGTCTATACCCAATGTGTATTTTGACACTGGACTCATACTTGGATTATACTTGTTGTTAATGTAATCCTGATCCCTATGTATCAATATCACTGTTATGTTTATCATTTATTTATTTTTGTTTTTGAAAAAAATTAATAAAAAGATTTTAAAAGAAAAGAAAGGAAAGGTTGAGAGGGATAGACAGGAAAATGGGATTAGCTTAGGTCGGCACAGGCGAATTGGATTGATGGGCCTGTTTCTATGTTTGCATTGACATTTATATAACATAGAAGTTTCACAACTAAATTAACTTTCACAATACTATACAGTAAGTGCAACAGTCATAAAATATAATCCTTTTTATAAGGGAAATTAAATAAATATTTTCAAATTGTCATATCTATGATATCAAAATAATGCAATAACATAACCATTAGTTTATATTGTTTTTGATTTCACATAAAATATCTACCATGTTTCAAATCTGATAAACAGAATAGTTATTAAATATTTAATTCAACATGAAACAAATACTTAACAGTAGCTTTAACAAAGTCAATGTCAATCATAAAAAAGTCTTATTTTACATGTGTTTTCATGGCTGCATGACAAAATGCGTAGCCTCTAAATAATCAATCAGAATCCTTCTCCTGTTTACATTTAACACAGTTTGGCATTTAATAATGGTCAAATAAATACATATTATCTAAACATTACCTCCTCAAAACAATTTCATAATTTAAATAATTTAATTTTAGCTTTAATTTCACACTGTGACCAAACTGGTGCCATTATTTATGTATAATATGATGCAGTTAAATGTTAGAAAGCTAAAATAAATCACATTCAAATAATCAACATTCTTAATTTTTGATCTCCAGATTTTATGACAATGTTGAAATTTTGCATCCACATTGATGATAAAATGTCAAAAAAAGAATTTCAAATGACTAAAAAACAAAGAAAAGTCAATAATTACCTTGCTGTTATTGATATTGTAAAGCTTTCAAATTCATTAAAAGAAAGGTAGTGCTTTTCTGGCTTGATTGAGATGAGAAAGATTGGTAACACTGAAAAATATATCAAATATGCCATTAAATTATTACATCCTATTTATCATAAGAATAATAATCATCATAATCTAATCGTAATTTATTAGCCAAGTATTTTTTGCAACATACGAGGAATTTGGTTTGTCATACAGTCATACAACTCATCTCCCCACTGTCTCATAAATTGCAGTGTTTTTCCCAGGGTTGAGGAGTCTAAAACTATAGAGCCTGGGCTTAAATTGAGACAGGAAATGTTTAAAGGGCATGCGCGGGTCTCATTTTTCATATATGGGTATGTAGAACAAACTGTCAGGGGAGGTAGTAGAGGCAGGCACAATTACAATGTAGTAGAGGCAGGCACAATTACAATGTAGTAGAGGCAGGCGCAATTACAATGTAGTCGAGGCAGGCACAATGACAATGTAGTCGAGGCAGGCACAATTACAATGTAGTAGAGGCAGGCGCAATTACAATGTAGTAGAGGCAGGCACAATTACAATGTTTGAAAAACATTTGGACAGGTACATGATAGGAAAGGTTGGGAAGAATGAATTTTCCACTAACTTGCTCGTTTGATTTGTTATGTCTGATTTGAGATTGTTAAATATACTTTTATGTTGCGAAAATAATTTACACTGACTAGAACTAAGAACTGTTCTAGCTGGATTAAATACTGAGATAACTGTAAAGTTTGCCTCTCATTGTTAAATTTTGTGATTTCCATTTTGTGATATAATTCTGAAATAATTCTGAAATAATTCTCATGATGAGCCAATAACTAAATAGCTTAGACATTATTTAGGCATAATCAAGCATTGCTTGGTTTCCTTAATTTTCTTTTTACTTATTTTCTCACTCAACACAAATTATTTACTTTAAATGATCAGGATTTTGGATTAATATAACACGTGATCACTGATCATTATTAAGCAGTGATTCAAAAACTTCTGCCACTGCATAAGAATGAAGGAATTACTGACCGAATGGTTGTGCATCTCCTCAACTCAGTATTATGCTAAAATATATTACGATGGATAAAATGATGGATTTGAATTTAGGATTCTAATATGCACTAAACAGTGTCTGGGCTTGTCCAAATCAACCTGTGATATTTGTTATACATTGATAAATCTTTATTACAGTTAAGTAAATCAGCAGTAACTGAAAATTAATGTTTCCAAATAGTCATAGAGTCACACAACACAGAAACAGGCTCATTGGCCTAACTTGTCCATGCCGACCACGATGCTCCATCAGCACTAGTTCCACCTGCCCAAGTTTGGCCCATAGCTATTTCTATGGATGCACCTGTTTTGCAACTACCTCTTTTGCCAGCTTGTTCAAAATACCCACCACTCTTATGTGTAAAAAGTTGCTCCTCTGGGTCTTATTCAATATCTCCCCGCTTATCTTAAACCTGTGGTTCTTGATTTCCCCACTCTGCGGGAAAGACTTTGTGCATTCCACCTTGTTTCCCTCATGATCTTATACGCCTCCATATGATTATCCTACATTCTCCTACTTTCCAAGGAATAAAGTCCTAGCCTGCTCAACCTCTCTCAATAACTCAGGCCCTCAAGTCTTGGTAAAATCCATGTAAATCTAATACAGAGTTTTATTTCTTCAAATTTTTGCCCTGGATGAGTTAAAAAATAAATCAACAGTTTGGAGGGATATGGACCAAGCGCAGGCAGGTGGGACTAGTGCAGCTGGGACATGTTGGCCGGTGTGGGCAAGTTGGGCCGAAAGACCTGTTTCCACATTGTATCACTCTATGACCAAGGCTCTAAGTGGGACTAGTGTAGATGGGACATCGTGGTCAGCATGGGCAAGCTGGACCAAAGGGCCTGTTTCCAAGTTGCATGACTCTATCACTCTGACTCTATTTAGATATTAAGAATTTCCTGTATATTATCTGCCAGAGCTTTCTACAGGCCCCTTTTTGCCCCCCTCCCCCCCTTATTTTCTTTTTAAGTATGCTCATCAGTTCCCCAGACGCACCGTAGAAAGCATCATATCGTTATGGATCACAACAATGAATCACAAACCGCAAGTAGTTGCAGAGAGTGTGGGTGCAGCCCTGTCAGTGATGCAATCCAGCCTATCCCCCATCAACTCCCCCATCTACACTCCAAGCTCTCAATAATGTTGCCATCATAATGAAGGATTATTAACATTCCAGTCATCCCCTATTTTACTCTCTTCCATTAAGCAGAAAATACAAAAGCTTAATGAGCACATACCACCAGATTCAGGAGTAGCTTATTTCCCCCTATTATCAGGCCATTGCCAGACCTCTCATAAGTTACAGGGCTAGTCCTGATCTCCCAATATTCCTTGCTGCAGCCCTTCCACTGTTTTTATCTGCACTTCTTCTGTAGTTGTAACACCATATTCTGCTCTGTTTATTTTTCTCTTTACACAACTCGTTGTACTTGCGTATGGTTTGATTGTACTCATGTACAGTGTATTCAGAAAGTATTCAGACCCCTTCACTTTTTCCACATTTTGTTACGTTACAGCCTTATTCTAAAATGGATTAAATTCATTTTTTTAAATCAGCAATCTACACACAATAGCCCACAATAAAATAAGTGAAAACAGGTGTTTAGAAATTTTTGCAAAATAATTAAAAATAAATAACTGAAATATCACATTTACATAAGTATTCAGACCCTTTACTCAGTACTTTATTGAGGCACCTTTGGCAGTGATTACAACCTCAAGTCTTCTTGGGTATCACACTACAAGCTTGGCACACCTGTATTTGGGTAATTTATCCCATTCCTCTCTGCAGATCCTCTCAAGCTCTGTCAGGTTGGATGGGGAGTGTTGATGCACTGCTATTTTCAGGTCCCTCCAGAGATGTTCGATCGGGTTCAAGTCCGGGCTCTAGCCGGGCCACTTACGGACATTCACAGACTTGTCACAAAGCCACTCCTGCGTTGTCTTGGACGTGAGCTTTAGGTCGTTGTCCTGTTGGAAGGTGAATATCTGCCCCAGTCCGAGGTCCTGAACGCTCTGGAACAGGTTTTCATCAAGGATCTCTCTATACTTTGCTCCGTTCATCTTTACCTCGATCCTGACTGGTCTCCCAGTTCCTACCGCTGAAAAACATCCCTACAGCATGATGCTGCCACCACAATGCTTCACCGTAGATATGGTATTGGCCAGGTGATGAGTGGTGCCTGTTTTCCTCCAGACGTGACACTTGGCATTCAGGCCAAAGAGTTCAATCTTGGTTTCATTAGGCCAGGGAATTTTGTTTAGGTGCTTTTTGGCAAACTCCAAGTGGGCTGTCATGTGCCTTTAACTGAGGAGTGGCTTCTGTCTGGCCTCTCTACAATAAAGGCCTGATTGGTGGAGTGCTGCAGATATAGTTGTCCTTCTGGAAGTTTCTCCCATCTCCACAGAGGAACTCTGGAGCTCTGTCAGAGTGACCATCGGGTTCTTGGTCACCTCCCTGAATATGTTAGTAAGTCTCTATCCTAAGGCCCTTCTCCCCCGATTGCTCAGTTTGGCCAGGCTCTATGAAGAGTCCTGGTGGTTTCAAAGTTTTATTTAAGAATGACGGAGGCCACTGTGCTCTTCGGGACCTGCAATGCTCCAAAAAATGTTTTATACCCTTCCCCAGATCTGTGTCTCAACACAAT
This sequence comes from Amblyraja radiata, assembly GCF_010909765.2. NCBI lineage: Eukaryota > Metazoa > Chordata > Chondrichthyes > Rajiformes > Rajidae > Amblyraja > Amblyraja radiata. The sequence goes on from NC_045987.1 coordinate 27,679,706, forward strand.
CCTGTCTCAGAGGTCTACAGACAATTCCTTCGTCTTCATGGCTTGTTTTTTGCTCTGACATGCACTGTCAACTGTGGGACCTTATATAGACAGGTGTGTGCCTTTCCAAATCATGTACAATCAATTTAATTTACCACTTGTAGACTCCTATCAAGTTGTAGAAACATCTCAAGGATAATCAATGGAAACACGATGCACCAAAGCTCAATTTTGAGAGTCACAGCAAAGGGTCTGAATACTTACGTAAATGTGATATTTCAGTTATTTATTTTTAATTATTTTGCAATAATTACTAAACACCTGTTTTCGCTTTTATATTATGAGGTATTGTGCGTAGATTAATGATTTAAAAAAATGACTGTAACCAATTTTAGAATAAGGCTGTAATGTAACAAAATGTGGAAAAAGTGAAAGGGTCTGAATACTTTCTCAATGCACTGTATGCTATGATTGGGCTGGTCAGCAAGCAATGCAACTTTTTCACCGTATCTCAGTGCATGAGACAATAATAAATTAATACCAATATAAAAATAGAAATGTAAAATATATATCTACCATATTCTTGGATCTCAAAATGTGTTGAGGTAACTGTTGTGAAGTCATTTTGATACAAAGCTTCAATTTTCCATTTACCATACCTAAAAAAAAAAGTGTATGACTTACATAAAAGAGAGATAATAATATGAATAATCCATCTGAGTTGTATAGAAATGTACCAGAATTGAAAATCATTTCATTTGCAAATGGCAATGGGTGGCAATTTCATGCAGAATTACCTGTGCTTCTGCACATGCTGGGCTTGTGCACCCGTGCACTGCAGTGTGGAAGTACTGAATGCACTGGAGGTCAGATGTTGGTGCATGAGTACATTGAAGAGGCACTTGGCTATCCTGAGTTGAGACCCATTAGCCCATTAGGTTCATGCTGCTTCCCAGCAGAGCAATCCCATCCTTTCCCCCTCTAATATTCCTGTAACCCTGCAACTTTGAGAATAAAAGCCTATGATTTGATTATTTTCCCACTACCCTATACTGCCAAAGGTAATATACAGTGGCTCAATAATCTATCAACATGTCTTTAGGATGTGGGATGAAACTAGATCACTCAGTGGAAACCCACAGAATCATCGGAGAACATGCAAATGCCATATGGGCAACATCTGAAATGAAGATTGAACCCCGATAGCGTGATGTCGTCAACATTGATGAACAATTTCACTGGAACTTGACCAGCCGGACAGAATATACAAATAAAGGAAGAGAGGGTGGTATGCAGAAATGGCCAATCCAGTCATGGAACAAACTCTCATCTTTCATTGCGTATATTGTGGCTTGTAAGAATATTGAATTCTCCAACTTTAGGTAACTGCTTTTCTGTTTTTATCATCCCCTCTACCACTTACTCTGGCAGCTCAGTCCTGAATGAGAAAGTTGACCTGCAGGTCCCACTTAAATCTTTCCCTCTCACCTTAAACCTATGCCCTTTAGTTTTAGACTCCCCACTCTGGAAGAAGACCATGGGTATTCACCTTATCTATACAGTTAATGATTTTATAAACCTCTATCAGGTCATCGCACAGTCTTCTATGCTCCATGGAAAAAAGACCCAGACTGTCAGCCTCTTATAACTCAAACCCCAAGCCCCAGTAACATCATGGTAAACATTTGTTTTAACCTTTTCCAGTTTAATGACATTCTTCCCATAGTAGGGCAACCAGAACTGTACTCACTAAGCCAAATTTGGCCTTACCAATGTCCTATACAGCTGTAACATGTCTCGACCTGAAATGTCACCCATTCCTTCTCTCCAGAGATGCTGCCTGTCCTGCTGAGTTACTCCAGCATTTTGTGTCTATCTTCGGCCTGTTTCCCTTCTGTATTACTCATTGACTCATTTTACAGCATTATACTCATTGGTACAATACTATAAAACTATATTCTTAACTCTGATAAATTGTCTAGTTAAAGGGCGGGACGGTGGTGCAGCAGTAGAGTTGCTGCCTAACAGCGCCAGACACCCGGGTTCGATCCTGACTACGGAGTTGTTACATTCACCCCGTGAGCTGCGTGGGTTATCATCAGGTGCTCCAGTTTCCTCCTACACTCCAAAGATGTACAGGTTTCTAGATTAAATCGAAGGTAGACACAAAATGCTGGAGTAACTCAGTGGGGCAGCAGTATCTCTGGAGAGAGGGAATGGGTGACGTTTCGGGTCGAGATCCTTCTTCAGGCTTCTAGGTCAATTGGCTTTGTTAAAATTGGAAATTGTCCCTCGTGTGTAGGATAGTGCTAGTGTATGGGCATCGTTAGTCATCATCTATCCATGTTCTCCAGAGATGCTGCCTTACCCGCTGAGTTACCCCAGCACTTTGGTAAACCTTTTCTGCACCCTCTCCAAAGCCTCTACATCATTCCTGTAATGGGGCAACCAGAACTGCGCGTAATAATCCAAATGCAGCCTAACCAAAGTCCTGTAAATGCATCTTGACTTCCGGACCCCTATACTCAATACACCGACCAATGAAGGCAGGAATACCACACGTCTTCTTTACCACTCTATCTATTTGTGCTGCCACTTTCAGGGAGCTGTGGATTTGGACCCCAGAATCGCTCTGTACATTAATGCGGTTAAGAATCTTGCCAGTAATTGCAGCTTCTTCACTTACATTGGACCTCCCAAAATGCCACACTCCAAACCTGCTAGGATTTAACTCCACCTGCCATTTCTCCATCCATTTCTGTTGCATATCTAAATCCAACTGTATACTTAGACAGCCTTCCTCACAGTCCGTAACTCCAGCAATCTTGGTATCTTCTGCAAACTCACGAACTAACCCATCCTCATTTTTTATATATCACAAACAACGGAGATCCCAGCACAGATCCCTGTGGAATTTCACTCGTCACCAACCTCCAGCTTGAGAAATACACTTCCACCACAGCCCTCTGTCTTCTTTTAGTAAGCCAGTTCTGAATCCATTTGAACACGTTTGTATCCTGTGCTTGAAGAATTAAGCCTCACAAGGAGTCTTTATCAAATGCAAATGTTTTCCAAAAGATGTAAACTTTATCAAAAGATCAATCTCCTTACATATTTGTTCGTTAGCATCTCGTTGACACCTAAGAGGCCAACAGGACAATCCTACCAAAGTCATCACACACTTATTTTCTGTACGGTAACTCAAATTTCACTGTACCTTAATTGGTACATGTGACAATAAACTGTCCTTGAAACCTGGAAACCTTAATTCTCAATTCCATCTCCATAGCCTCACTGAACGATCCCTCAGAAATATCCTCTCTAAGTATAGCCAGGAAGTGTCGACCTAATCAGAAACGCAACTCCTTTCTTGCCTCCACCTCTATCCCTCTTATAGCATTTGTACCCAGGAACATTGACCAGCCAGTCCTGCCCCTTGCTCATCCATGTTTCTATTATGCTTATAATATCCCAGCCCATTGTGCTTATCCATACCCCAAGTTCATCTGCCTTACCTGTTAGGTCACTTGCAATGAACCATAGTATTCCCTCCTTCCATGCCGTTCTTACCTGTTCTGTCTACTGAATTTGCACTCATTAACATGGAACAGTGGGACAGCTGGTAGAGTTGCTGCCTCACAGCACCAGAAACCGGGGGTCTATCCTGACTTCAAATGCTGTGTGTATAGAGTTTGCATGTTCTCCCTGTAACCACGTGGATTTCCTCTTGGTGCTATAGTCTCCTCCCACATTCCAAAGACGTGTGGGTTTGTGGGTTAATTCCCCTAAATCTGTAAAATTCCCCTAGTGTGTACAATACAAAAGTGGAATAACATAGAATTAGTGAATGGGTGACCAATGTCGACATGGACTCAGTGGGCAAAAGAGCCTGTTTCTCTAAACTAAGCTAAACTAAACTTCTGTATTTACCCCAACTTTCTCATTTTCCTAAACTCCTGTTTTGGGTCCCACCACACTGGCCAAACTAGTTTAAACCCTCCCGAGTAGTTCTGACAAAGTAATAAGATTATGAATTCTCAAAACAATTTTTTCATTTCAATGACTATATTTTGTTTAAAAACAGTAACAATAATAATTTACTTGGGATTAGGTGGAATCTTGAAGTCAGGTACTGAGATTATTCCAGTGACATCTTCTAATTCAACGTAGTCAACTTTTACTCCCTCTGGGTCCTTGCTTGCAGAACAAACATAATAACTTCAGTTTTATCTGCTTTTGCAACATTGCAACATTCTTTATAGAAGACATCATTATAATAATGTGTATAAAGAGAACAGGAGGTCTGATTGCATTTTGTTCACCATGCCACCATTTCTATTTTTGTACCAAAATCTGGTGAGGAACTAAATATAATTCCCCTGTAAAGAAACATTGTGATCACAGTGCATCATTAACCCATATCCTTGGCTTCTCATATGGGCAAAATGCTATCTTCAGAGCACTAGCTGCATTGGGTCTGAAGAAAGGTCCCAACCTAAAACGGGACTGAAGAAGACTGTCACCTATCCGTGTTCTCCAGAGACGCTGCCTGACCCGCTAGCTGCATAACATGATTACAGTTTGCCAATATAATAAGAAAGGAAGACAAGTCCACGTACACTCTTATCAATGGAAAGAGCAATATTATCTTTGGAAAACACTGATAATTACAGAATCATAGCAACCCAAAATGAGTTGATGATCCTCATAAAGGTTGCTGGGGTAGCTTTACATGATTCAGCTGCAAATGAACGAGCCAGGGTACGAGCTTGAGTGATAAACTCCAAATGGCAGAATTATCATCAAAACAATATAGCATTCTGACATGTCATGATCTAGATACACTACAGATTCAGCAGCCATTCATTGTAGGTATACTAATGCCATCCTCAATACGATAATACCATGAGCGATGCTTCCACAATGCCTATAGCTATAGAACATCAAGAGCTCTCATAACATCCATTGTAGGGGAAAGAATGGTAGGGCTGATAACTAGTAAATAGGGATGTAGATTGTGCTAGTGTGGAAACAGGGAACCACAGACAAGGCCTAAAAGTAGAGACAGCAGCGGTGACAACAACCAAGTTTCTGGAACTTCATTGATTATATTATAGCTGCACCTGTCGCTGTAACAGAAAATTGGATCCACTGTCAACTAAATCAGACTTCTGAATAATAATTTTATTCTGTAATGAAGACCCAGTTTGTTTCATTTCAGTAACCTCCATCTGTAATCAAGACTTAGGTTTACTGTTAATCAAGTTTCTGTGTAATCTTGTCAGCTGAGAATGTAATGCGCTCAGGAGAGCAGCGTTGACTGGTTTCCTGGTGAACCTCAGTTTTAATAAATCGCCCGTTACATTGAACACCAACTCACCATGGCCTTTTCATTTGCTCCTACAACATCTAAAAGTTATATGCTAGATGTCCAAACATTTTTCCAGCATCTTTATACTTATTCGATGTCAGATATATGTCGCTACACATTATATTTTAGTATCAAAATATCTTTACTTGACTGTCAATATGTTCTAAATTTAAAGAACTCACCTCAAATGTAATACCAACAGGTCTTTTGGCTGGTTTGAGTTCTTCATTCAGAGAATAAATTCGTAATTTCACTGCAAATTTAAAAAAAAAGACTATTTACATAATCACAAAAAGTGAAAGTGCAATTTTTACTGAAAATCAAAAATTCTTGGTTCTATTGTTAAGATTATTAATTTCCCCGGTACGTCTTAGGTTCCTACTATCAGCAAAAACATTCCCTCTTTTTCTTCAGCAGTAATATGGGATTGAGGATGACTTGCTTCCACTCTAGCTTTGTAAACTCTGAGATGGCCAATGAGGGCATAGGGGATCGACAGATGCTCCAGAGGTGGGGCAAGATGTGCTTGATGGGGCAGACAACTGGGTGGATTAGGAAGTGGTGCGATGCTTCCATTGCTGCTGGACTTCCATGGCTCTCGGCAAAAGGACTGGGGGTTCTCAAACTCATCCTCAACACCCCTTTGCCACTTTGAGTAGTCGCAGGCCAAGAATTTTCATGATTTGGAAGGAATGCTATACTTTTCACAGGAATTGCAACTGGGATATCATCTGCCTCCAATGCCTAGTGTTTCTGCATGTAGTATAGGATTGTTCTGATTCCTTGTCAGTCAGGGGTTGGAGGTAATGAATGTTTACTGTGGTTTCAAGGCTATTCACATCAAATAAAGTGTCATTTTTGAAAAGGGTTTTTTTCAGTGGATGATCCAAAACTAAAAAGTACATAGACATTCAGACCAATAGTTATATTTACCCTTTCGTTAATTGATACATTTCCAATTTAACTTTCACTTATTGTAGAAAGAGATGTTGGATGACTGCATCGTATCTTTGGCATAGTGCTTATCTCATTAACTGGGAAAAAAAAGCCGTTCTTTATAACTCCAAAATGCTACCTTGTCCTGTAAACGGCTCCTCCCTCTGCCCTGAGCTTTCACTTATACCAAGCAGAGCTTACTTCTACCTATCTGGAATCACAAGAATGAAAATCCAGCAGGACCTCTTAATACATTGGCAATACCTTGAATCTTATGGACAAGAGTCAGTAGTGAATTAGAACATGAGAAAACAAAATGGTTCAACATTAACATTTTGCACAGAGAATAATCAGACTAAGACTGATACCTGACTGATCAGGTGTGTAAACAGGTTTGTCAGTCTGGATAAAGAGTAATCCATTGTGGTAAGACACTAGCACCTTCTCCTCTTGAGACAATCCCACAGCAGTTGCATGTAAGTACACATACTGTTGTTCATCCTTTTTTCTAGGTAAATCTTTTGGTGAGATCTGTTTAAAAAAAAAGTAACTTATTTTTGCAGACATGAATGCAGTTAATTCTTTGGATGATTACATCAATGATTATCCAAATAATTAAATATTTAGTGTTTACTAGACCAAGTGGGACCCGTTGGGCCCCATCCCCCAACAGGGGAGGTGGAGGGTGGCGACGTCGGTGCTCACCCCGGAGACAGGCACCCCCCGGAGCCAATCATCCCCCACAAGGAAAATTATAGAATTTATGGAGGCAATCAATCGTCCCCATGTTGGGGGAGCGGGAGGGGGTCCAAGGGGGAGCAGGAAGGGGGGGCAGTGGTCAAGAGTGTTTTATTGTCATATGTCCCAGATAGGACAATGAAATTCTTGCTTGCTTGGCTGTAGGGAAGAGGCTGTTGCTGAACCCGGACGTTACAGTTTTCAGGCTCCTGCAGGGCATGGTGTGGGGGACGAGGTGCGGAGGGGGGGGGCGGGTTGGGGAGGTCGAGGGGGAGGCGGGATGGGGAGTGGTGGGGGTAGGGGTGGTATGGGGGGGTGCGGGCAGCGCAGACTCGACGTGTGGGGGGTGTTGCGGGCACTCTCTCTCTCTCTCTCTCTGTCGCTCTCTCTCTCTGTCGCTCTCTCTCTCCCTCTCCCTCTCTCTTTCCCTCTCTCTCTCCCCCTCTCCCTCTCTTCCTCGATGGCAGTGCACAGCATTCTCCTCCTCCCGTGGCGACCAGCGTTCACCAGCGGGCGGGGCCGAGAGAGTGAATAAAAGCAAGGATAATCTTTTTTTTAAACTGCGAGGTGTTTTAAAATAAATCTTATCTTTAAAGATGGCAAAAATGAAGCAGTCAGAATCAAGCAGCGAGAGCCCATTGTGATTGGTGCACTGTTAGTGGCATTGTGACATCATCATTTGAAGCTCCTGGAAAATGCTCTCTGTGAGAGGCAGTTTTTGACTTTTTTTTAAACTTTAATCATCAATAACTTGCAAAATATAGGATGACACCTTAAGTGAACCTGATTATGGCATGGAAGGGAAAGATCTGAGTAAGAATATGAAAAAACGTAAGCGCTAGCGCTTAGCGTTTTGAGGAAGATACAAAACATACAGACATACAAGCACACACACACACACACACAAGATGAGACTTTTAGTATATAGATAGATAACAATATTATTATGATGTAATTTATATTTTAATACTGTCACAAAAATAAGAGATGTAATAATTGTACAGGATGAATGGTAAGCAAATACATTTTTAATCTTTATTTTGTCCTTGTGCTTCCACATTTCCAATAATCCTTTGCAATTCAATTAATTAGAAGGAATGCCAACAAGAATTGATTTTATGATGTTTAATGCAGATAATTGCAAGGTGTTGCATTTGGGAAACTAGGGAATGACTTACAAAGTGAATGACAGGGCCCAGGGCAGTGTTGTAGAGCAGAGGGATCTAGAAGTGCAGGTACACCGTTCCTTGAAAAGGTGTCTAGGGTGGTCAAGAAAGCTTTCAGTACATTCTGAAGAATTTTGGTACAGTCTGAAGAAGGTCTTGACCTATTCTTTCTATCCAGAGATGCTGCCTAACCCACTCAGTTACTCCAGCATTTTTTGTCCATTTTTGGTACATGGACTAGGGTATTGAGTATGGAAGTTGAGATATTATGTTACAGTTGTGCAAGACATTGGTGAGGCCACATTTGGTGTATTGTGTTCAGATTTGATCACCCTGCTATAGGAAGGATGTTGTTAAGCTGGAATGGGTGCAGTACAAGGATGGTGTCAGCTGTAGGGCCTGAGCTATCGGAAAAGATTGGCCAGGCTAGGACTTTATTCCTTGGTGCATGAGAAGATGAAGGGTTATGTTATGGAAGTGTATAAGATCATGGGTGGAACAGATAGGGTAGATGCACAGTCTTTTACCGAGAGTAGGGAAATCATGAACCAGGGATATAGGTTTAGAGAGCGGAAAGATTTATTAGAGGCAACATTTTCACACAGATGGTGGTGGGTATATACGCTGACAGAGGAGGTAGTTGAGGCCGCGACTATAGAAACATGTAAAATATATTTGGCCAGGTACATGGATAGCACATGGATTGCTCCATTGCCAGTGAGGCCACACACAAATTGGAGGAACACCTTATATTTCACTTGGGTAGCTTACAACACAACGGTACGAACGTTGAATTCTGTCATTTTAGGTAACTTCTACAAACACTTCTTCCATCCCCCCCCCCCCCCCCCCCCCCCCCGCTTTCATCCACTAAAGGACGTTTAATTTCTGCTTCCAGTCCACCCCCATCCACCACCCAATAATCAGTCTGAAGAAGGGTCCCAATCTGAAATATCACCTATCCATTTTCTCCAGAGATGCTACCTGACCGGCTGAGTTACTCCAATATTTTTTATCTATCTTTGCTATAAATCAGCGACTGAAGTTCATTTTTACTACCTGCTTGGTGGACAATCTCAGAGATTTCACTGCATAGTGTCATATAGCATGGAAACAGACCCTTCGGCCCAACTTGCCCATGCCGACCAAGATGTCACATCTACACTATTCCATCCGTCTGCATTTGCCTCATATCCCTCCAAACCTTTCCTATCCATGAACCTTTTAAATATTGTTGCAGTACCTGCTTCAACTACATCACCTGGAAGCTCGTTCCATATACTCACCTGAGTAAGTAGTGCATCAAATTCTTATTAAATCTTTCCCCTCTCATCTGAAACCTATATCCTATTGTTCCTGATTTCCTTATTCTGAGCCTACCCTTTCTATTCCCCTCATGATCTTATACATCACTATAAGATCACCCCTCACCCTCTGCTCCAAACCATTCCCTAGGGCCATGCCTGTTGTCAGAAATTTAGAAAGGAAAGACTCACCCCGGATCTACAAGCTTTGTGCTGATCTAAGTAGAAACAAATTCAGGGCACAAATGTAGAAAATCCCCTCCTATACTGCCATTCACTGTGAAAGTCCTACCATGGTTAGACTTCCCAAAATTCAACACCTTGCACTCATCTATCGTGAACTCCATTAACCATTCCTCAACCCATTTGGCTAGCTGATCAAGATCTTGCTGTAATTTTTGTTACTGTCTTCATTATTGAAATTACCACCCACTTTTGTGTCATCTGCAAACTTGCTAATCATGCTCATCCAAATCGTTGATATAAACCACAAAAGCAATGGACCCAGCACTGATCCCTGAGACACATCACTATTTCAGGCCTCCCGTCTGAAAAACAACCTTCCATCATCACCCTCTGATTTCTTCCATGAAGCCAATTCTCTATCCAGTCAGCTAGGTCTACCTGGATCCCATGCAATTGAGGCGGTCTCGGTGGCGCAGAGGTAGAGTTGCTGCCTTACAGCGAATGCAGCGCCGGAGATCCGGGTTCGATCCTGACTACAAGTGCTGTCTGTACGAGGTTTGTACGTTCTCCCCGTAATCTGCTTGGGTTTTCGTCGAGACCTTCGCTTTCCTCCCACACTCCAAAGACGTACAGGTTTGTAGGTTAATCGGCTTGATAAATGTAAAAATTGTCCCTAGTGGTTGTTGGAGAGTGTTAATGTGCGGGGATCGCTGATAGGCGCGGACCCGGTGGGCCGAAGGGCCTGTTTCCGCGCTGTATCTCTAAACTAAACTAAACTAAACTAAACTAAACTAAATATTCCAGAGCAACCTAACATGCGGATCTTTATGAAATGCCTTGTTGAAGTCCATATAGACCTCGGCTACTGTCTAAGTTTGCAAGGTCGTCCTGTGATCGTGTGGGTTTCCTGTAGGTGCTCTGGTTTCTACCAGCATCCCAAAGACGTGCAGGTTTGTAAGTTAATGAGTTATAGAGTGTTACAGCATGGAAACAGGCCCTTCGGCCCAACTTGCCCACACCAACAAACATGTTCCATCTACACTAGTCCCACTTGCCTGCGTTTGGCCTATATCTCTCTAAACCTATCCTATCCATGTACCTCTCTAAATGTTTCTTAAACATTGTGATAGTACCTGCTTCAACTACCTCCTCCAGCAGCTCGTTCCATTCGCCCACCACCCTTTGTGTAAACATGTTACCCCTCAGGTTCCTATTAAATCTTCCCCCCTCACTTTAAAACTATGTTTATCAATTCCCTTACTTTGGGCACGAGAGTTTGTGCATTTATCTGATCTATTCCTCTCATGATTTTGTACACGTATATAAGTTCACCCCTCATCCTCTTGCGCTCCAAGGAATAGAACCCTAGCCTACACAACCTCTCACTATGGCTCAGGCCCTCGAGTCCAGGCAACATTCTCATCCTCGGAGGCAGATGCAGTGAGGAGAGGTGGTGGGGGGAGATGGCGGCAGCGGGGATGGGGAGGAAGGTGGGGGGAGTCCTGGCTTACGACCTTCGTGTCGCCTCCACCTCCTCCCCCCACCCCCTTCTCCCCGGGAGTCGCCGTCATATTCCATCTTCGAAACGACAGCAAGTAAGATGGGAGGTAGCCGCCTGGTGTCTGAGCAGAGCCGGATTTACGTATAAGCTAGACAAGCCTAAGCTTGGGGCCTCGAGATCTAGGGGGGCCTACTCACCACGCTGCCTCACCGGACCCGTCGAACCTCGCCGCCTCACCGAGGCCAATTCACTGGATGTGTTCAAGAGAGTTAAATATAGTTCTTAGCACTAATGGAATTGAGGCATATGGGAAGAAAGCAGCTTCTCCAGAGATGCTGCCTGACCCGCTGAGTTACTCCAGCACTTTGAGTCTTTTTTTTCCGTTGAATTACACTCTGCTGACTCATGGTTGACTATCAACAGTGAATATCTTTCTGCTCCCGATCCTCGCAATTGCTCCCAGTCCCAAATCTGGAATTTTCCATCCCACCTCCCCTCCCCACAAGTCCCCAATCCCTGGACTCCCCCATCACAGGTGTATAATCCCCTCTGCTCCATATCCCAGGGATTAGGTATGGACATGTTGGTCGCATGGGCGAGTTGGGCTGAGGGGCCAATTTCCATGCTGCATGACTCTATGACATGAGTGGTGCAGAGAGGTAAAAGTTAGTGGAAGAAAAACTAACGGATGCTATTACCAGCATTCACAAGGATAAGATCTGGACGGGATGAGATAGTGGATGGGACGTGGAGATTCCAGTGGCGCCGTGGTAGAGTTGCTGCCTTAAAACGCTTCACAAGTCGGGGCTGTCGGGGGCCTCAAAAGTGAAATAGCTTAGGGCCTCTCTTCATCTAAATCCGACCCTGGGTCTGAGCAGGCACACTGAAACTTAAAGTGCTGGAATAACTCAGCCGACTGAATCAGCTGAATCAGGTGACGCCAATCCGTGTTCTCCAGAGACCCTGACCCGCTGAATTACTCCAGCACTTTGTGTCCTTTCGGTGGGTGAAGAAGGGCTCGCTGGTGCACCTTTGCTAGTTGGGTGTGGGGTCGGAAGCTGGGGCTTTAAACGGCTGGGGATGGGTCGGCAGGTCCATCCTCTATATCCGACATCTGTTATAAGGGGGCCGTTAAAACGAGGGTTTACTGTATTGTCTTTGCGAAACAGTTAGAAGAGAAGATTGAGAACACAGTTAATTCTTTCACGACAGAGAGACACAACTGGAAAGAGCACTCGCTACTTGCAATTCCATCTGTGGCCGCTCAGGGCTCTCATAAATGTTTCCGGATTATAGGTGTGGGCGTATCATCAGTTGCCAGAATATCGGTGTTCAACCTGTGCAAGCATCTGGTAATCTATTTTTGAATGAGGTTGAAAGCCATGCAGCACCGATAAAAGATAGCATGCAGCTGAATTTATTCCCCATTAATCTTAGTTGACCAACAGGCTAAATGTAAATTGATGACATTTTCTTTAAATATTTTATTCAAAAGTTCAATTTTTAATACTACAACAATAACTGAAAAACATCCATCTTCATGCAGCGATATGAAAGGCAAACTCGTAAGAAAGTAGCTTATAGACTGAATTATACCAGGTGTAATATCTGGACCAATGACATGCAAAACCTTCCATTGCTGGAAAGAAAGGACTGGAAATATTTACATTAATGAATAGGTAGAAATTTTTGTTAATGATTACCAAGCAAAAAGGACTAGCAAAACCCCAACAAATCTCAATGACAGGTACCTCAAGGTTACATGGCAAAATATCCCTTTTTAATCATTCTAAATTGAATGAGTAATTCAACAATTCTTATGTACTCATATATAATTTAGGAAAATCACATTTGATATAACATGTAGGTTGCCGTAAGTAATAAATCATTACAACATGGAAAGATTCAAAGACTATATCAGAAAATGTGTTGTTATAGCTACCCTTTATGATTTAAAACAATAAGAAAATAAACTTACGGTCAACTTCACAGATCCTTGAAAGCTATTTTCTTTACTTATCGTAACACTTTTTTCAGCAAAAACCTTTAGTCTCTCTGGGAAGCTTTTCAAAGTAATTTTGATGTCTAATGTATCTGTAAATCCATATGTTTGAACCACCACAGTCTCAAATGCTCCCACTCGAAATACCTTGGGTGTTGTTATCAGGTACCTATAAAAGTAGTCATGTTATACAATAGACAAAAGATATGGCAACAAATGTAAATCAAAAACAAACAGATGTTGAAAAACTGTGATAAAACATAAAATGGGAGCAGATGTAAGGTTTAAGATGAAATCAGACGGGACCTTTGAGGAATATAAAGCAAGGGGGGGAGGAAGAACAAATGGGGATTAAGAGGGCCAAAAGGGACCACAAAATGGCTTTGGCATGTCTGATTAAAGAAATTCCCAAGGCTTTTTATACATACGTTAAAAACCAGAGGGTAACCAGGGAGAAGGTAGGGCCACTCAAGGATAAAGAAGAGAATTTGTGCTTGGAGTCAGGGGATGTAGGCAAGATACTAAAGGAGTACTTTGCATCAGTATTCCCCAAGGAGAAGGACATGGAGATTAGTGAGATCATGGTAAGAGAACACCAATACGCTAGGACAGTTTGAGAGTAAAAAGGTGTTGGGGCTCTTGAAGAGCATGAAGGTGAATAATTCCCCAGGACCTGATGAGATGAGCAGCAGCGGTGAGTGAGTGAGTTACTGGCATGATCTCTGACCCCCTCCTTCTCAACGCTCCTGCCCTCCCCACAACTT